>NW_027184827.1:0-147207 GCF_040668555.2 Bombus flavifrons | reverse complement strand
GGCGGGCATTACAATTGGCGCGTAAAATGGAGTGAAAAGAGAGCAGAAACGTTGAAATATCTCAAACGCGTAGAAAATGACGGTTAATTTTCGACAATATCGACGAAATCATTGCGATTTGCGAGCTGTTGGGCTAGTGTCGACGGAGAAGCGAGAGTGCATTACATTCGGCGCGTAAATGGAAGAAAAGGCGCTCATAAAATTCGAATATCTCAAACGGGATGGAAACAACGCATAGTTCTCTTCAAAATAGACGAAATCATCTCTACTTGCGAGCTGTTGGGCTTGTGACGAAAGTGAAACGAGAGTGCATTAAATTCAGCGCGCACAATGTAGTGGAAAGAGCTCTTAAACGTCGAAATATGACAAACGCGAAGGAAATTACACTTAGTTTTCGTCAAAATCGACGAAATCATCGAGATTTGCTAGCTGTTGGGCTTCTTTCTACGCTGAAACGGTCGGGCATTTCATTAGCAGCGTAAAATGGAGAGAGAGGACTGCTCATTCGTTGAAAAATCTCAAACGGGAGGGGAAATGACGGTTAATTTTCGACAATATCAACGAGATCATTGCGATTTGCGAGCTGTTGGACTTGTGTCGACGGTGAGGGAAACTGGGATGCATTGCATTCGCGCGTTAGTGGAATGAATTGAGCTGTTAAACGTCGAAATATGACAAACGCGAAGGAAATGACACTTAGTTTTCGTCAAAATCGACGAAATCATCGAGATTTACTAGCTGTTGTGCTTCTTTCTACGCTGAAACGGTCGGGCATTTCATTAGCAGCGTAAAATGGAGTGAGAGGACTGCATATTCGTTGAAAAATCTCAACGGGAGGGAAATGACGGTTAATTTTCCACAATATCAACGAGATCATTGCGATTTGCGAGCTGTTGGGCTTGTGTCGACGGTGAAACTGGGGTGCATTGCATTCCGCGCGTTAGTGGAATGAATTGAGCTCTTAAACGTCAAAATATATCAAACGGGAGGGAAATGACGGTCAGTTTTCGTCAAAATCGTCGAAATCATCGCGATTTGCTAGCTGTTGGGCTTGTTACAACTGAGAAAACTGGAGTGCATTGCATTCCGCGCGTTAGTGGAATGAAAAGAGCTCTTAAACTTTGAAACATCTCTAACGGGGAGGAGACTACGCATAGTTTTCGTCAAAATCGATGAATATTCGCGATTTGCTAACTCTTAGGCTTGTTTCGAAGGTGAAAGTGTCGTGCATTTCATTCGGAGCGTAAAATGGTGTGAGAGGAGAGCATGAACGTTGAAATATCTCAAACGCGATGGAAATGACGCATAATTTTCATCAATATCGACGAAATCATCGCCCCATGCGAGCTGTTAGGGTTGTGTCAACGGTGATGAAACTAGAGTGCATTACATTTCGCTCGTAAATAAAGTGCGAAGAGCGCTTAAACTTTGAAATATTTTTATCGGGATGGTAATGACGCATACATTTCTCCAAAACCGACGAAATAATCGCGATTTGCTAGCTGTTTGGCTTGCTTTGACGGTGAGAAGGCGCGCATTACATTTGGCGGGTACAATGGAGTGAAAAGGATGCCTAAACGTCGAAATATCTCAAACGGGAGGAAATTAACGGATAGTTTTGTCAAATCGACGAAATCATCGCTACTTGCGAGCTGTTGTCCTTGTGTCGAAGGTGAAAGTGTCGTGTATTTCATTCGGAGTGTAAAATAGAGTGAAACGAGTGCTTAATCGTCAAAATATATCAAACTAGAAGGAAATGACGGGTAGTTTACTTGAAAATCGACGAAATCATCGCGATTTGCTAGCTGTTGCTAAACATCGAAATATCTCAAACGGGAAGGAAATATCGGATAGTTTTGTCAAAATCGACGAAATCTAGCTCTATTGCCGAGCTGTTGGGCTTGTTTCGATGCTAAATCGGCCGTGCATTACATTCTGCACGAAAAATGAAGGGAAAGGAGCGCATAAAACTTGAAATATCTCAAACGGGAAGGAAACAGCGCTTAGCTTTCGTCGGAATAGACGAAGCAATCGCGATTTGCGAGCTGTTGGGCTTATTTGGACGCTGAAACGGGTGGGCATTACATTGGGTGCGTTAATGGAGTGAAAAGAGAGCATAAACGTTGAAGTATCTCAAACGTGAAGGAAATGACGGGTAGTTTCTTCAAAATCGACGAATCATCTGGATTTGCGAGCTGTTGAGCTTGTTGTTCGACGGTGAAACCTGCATGCATTACATTACGCGCGTAAAACGGAGTGAAAAGAACGCTTAAACGTCGAAATATCTCAAACGGGAAGGAAATAACGGATAGTTTTGTCAAATCGACGAAATCATCGCTACTTGCAAGCTGTTGGGCTTGTGTCGAATGTGAAAGTGTCGTGTATTTCATTCGCAGCGTAAAATGGTGTTAAAGGAGGCCTTATTCGTCGAAATGTCTCAAACGGGAAAGAAATCACCGTTAATTTTCCACAATATCGACGACATCATTGGGATTTGCGAGCTGTAAGCTTGTTTCGACGCTGAAACGGGCGGGCATTACAATTGGCGCGTAAAATGGAGTGAAAAGAGAGCAGAACGTTGAAATATCTCAAACGCGTAGAAAATGACGGTTAATTTTCGACAATATCGACGAAATCATTGCGATTTGCGAGCTGTTGGGCTAGTGTCGACGGAGAAGCGAGAGTGCATTACATCGGCGCGTAAAATGGAAGAAAAGGCGCTCATAAAATTCGAATATCTCAAACGGGATGGAAACAACGCATAGTTCTCTTCAAAATAGACGAAATCATCTCTACTGCGAGCTGTTGGGCTTGTGACGAAAGTGAACGAGAGTGCATTAAATTCAGCGCGCACAATGTAGTGGAAAGAGCTCTTAAACGTCGAAATATGACAAACGCGAAGGAAATTACACTTAGTTTTCGTCAAAATCGACGAAATCATCGAGATTTGCTAGCTGTTGGGCTTCTTTCTACGCTGAAACGGTCGGGCATTTCATTAGCAGCGTAAAATGGAGAGAGAGGACTGCTCATTCGTTGAAAAATCTCAACGGGAGGGAAATGACGGTTAATTTTCGACAATATCAACGAGATCATTGCGATTTGCGAGCTGTTGGACTTGTGTCGACGGTGAAACTGGATGCATTGCATTCCGCGCGTTAGTGGAATGAATTGAGCTGTTAAACGTCGAAATATGACAACGCGAAGGAAATGACACTTAGTTTTCGTCAAAATCGACGAAATCATCGAGATTTACTAGCTGTTGTGCTTCTTTCTCGCTGAAACGGTCGGGCATTTCATTAGCAGCGTAAAATGGAGTGAGAGGACTGCATATTCGTTGAAAAATCTCAAACGGGAGGGAAATGACGGTTAATTTTCCACAATATCAACGAGATCATTGCGATTTGCGAGCTGTTGGGCTTGTGTCGACGGTGAAACTGGGGTGCATTGCATTCCGCGCGTTAGTGGAATGAATTGAGCTCTTAAACGTCAAAATATATCAAACGGGAGGGAAATGACGGTCAGTTTTCGTCAAAATCGTCGAAATCATCGCGATTTGCTAGCTGTTGGGCTTGTTACAACTGAGAAACTGGAGTGCATTGCATTCCGCGCGTTAGTGGAATGAAAAGAGCTCTTAAACTTTGAAACATCTCTAACGGGGAGGAGACTACGCATAGTTTTCGTCAAAATCGATGAAATATTCGCGATTTGCTAACTCTTAGGCTTGTTTCGAAGGTGAAAGTGTCGTGCATTTCATTCGGAGCGTAAAATGGTGTGAGAGGAGAGCATGAACGTTGAAATATCTCAAACGCGATGGAAATGACGCATAATTTTCATCAATATCGACGAAATCATCGCCCCATTGCGAGCTGTTAGGGTTGTGTCAACGGTGAAACTAGAGTGCATTACATTTCGCTCGTAAATAAAGTGCGAAGAGCGCTTAAACTTTGAAATATTTTTATCGGGATGGTAATGACGCATACATTTCTCCAAACCGACGAAATAATCGCGATTTGCTAGCTGTTTGGCTTGCTTTGACGGTGAGAAGGGCGCGCATTACATTTGGCGGGTACAATGGAGTGAAAAGGATGCCTAAACGTCGAAATATCTCAACGGGAGGAAAATAACGGATAGTTTTGTCAAAATCGACGAAATCATCGCTACTTGCGAGTCTGTTGTCCTTGTGTCGAAGGTGAAAGTGTCGTGTATTTCATTCGGAGTGTAAAATAGAGTGAAACGAGTGCTTATTCGTCAAAATATATCAAACTAGAAGGAAATGACGGGTAGTTTACTTGAAAATCGACGAAATCATCGCGATTTGCTAGCTGTTGCTAAACTTCGAAATATCTCAAACGGGAAGGAAATATCGGATAGTTTTGTCAAAATCGACGAAATCTAGCTCTATTGCCGAGCTGTTGGCTTGTTTCGATGCTAAATCGGCCGTGCATTACATTCTGCACGAAAAATGAAGGGAAAGGAGCGCATAAAACTTGAAATATCTCAAACGGAAGGAAACAGCGCTTAGCTTCGTCGGAATAGACGAAGCAATCGCGATTTGCGAGCTGTTGGGCTTATTTGGACGCTGAAACGGGTGGGCATTACATTGGGTGCGTTAAATGGAGTGAAAAGAGAGCATAAACGTTGAAGTATCTCAAACGTGAAGGAAATGACGGGTAGTTTTCTTCAAAATCGACGAATTCATCTGGATTTGCGAGCTGTTGAGCTTGTGTCGACGGTGAAACCTGCATGCATTACATTACGCGCGTAAAACGGAGTGAAAAGAACGCTTAAACGTCGAAATATCTCAAACGGGAAGGAAATAACGGATAGTTTTGTCAAAATCGACGAAATCATCGCTACTTGCAAGCTGTTGGGCTTGTGTCGAATGTGAAAGTGTCGTGTATTTCATTCGCAGCGTAAAATGGTGTTAAAGGAGGCCTTATTCGTCGAAATGTCTCAAACGGGAAAGAAATCACCGTTAATTTTCCACAATATCGACGACATCATTGGGATTTGCGAGCTGTTAAGCTTGTTTCGACGCTGAAACGGGCGGGCATTACAATTGGCGCGTAAAATGGAGTGAAAAGAGAGCAGAAACGTTGAAAATATCGCAAACGCGTAGAAAATGACGGTTAATTTTCGACAATATCGACGAAATCATTGCGATTTGCGAGCTGTTGGGCTAGTGTCGACGGAGAAGCGAGAGTGCATTACATTCGGCGCGTAAAATGGAAGAAAAGGCGCTCATAAAATTCGAAATATCTCAAACGGGATGGAAACAACGCATAGTTCTCTTCAAAATAGACGAAATCATCTCTACTTGCGAGCTGTTGGGCTTGTGACGAAAGTGAAACGAGAGTGCATTAAATTCAGCGCGCACAATGTAGTGGAAAGAGCTCTTAAACGTCGAAATATGACAAACGCGAAGGAAATTACACTTAGTTTTCGTCAAAATCGACGAAATCATCGAGATTTGCTAGCTGTTGGGCTTCTTTCTACGCTGAAACGGTCGGGCATTTCATTAGCAGCGTAAAATGGAGAGAGAGGACTGCTCATTCGTTGAAAAATCTCAAACGGGAGGGAAATGACGGTTAATTTTCGACAATATCAACGAGATCATTGCGATTTGCGAGCTGTTGGACTTGTGTCGACGGTGAAACTGGGATGCATTGCATTCCGCGCGTTAGTGGAATGAATTGAGCTGTTAAACGTCGAAATATGACAAACGCGAAGGAAATGACACTTAGTTTTCGTCAAAATCGACGAAATCATCGAGATTTACTAGCTGTTGTGCTTCTTTCTACGCTGAAACGGTCGGGCATTTCATTAGCAGCGTAAAATGGAGTGAGAGGACTGCATATTCGTTGAAAAATCTCAAACGGGAGGGAAATGACGGTTAATTTTCCACAATATCAACGAGATCATTGCGATTTGCGAGCTGTTGGGCTTGTGTCGACGGTGAAACTGGGGTGCATTGCATTCCGCGCGTTAGTGGAATGAATTGAGCTCTTAAACGTCAAAATATATCAAACGGGAGGGAAATGACGGTCAGTTTTCGTCAAAATCGTCGAAATCATCGCGATTTGCTAGCTGTTGGGCTTGTTACAACTGAGAAACTGGAGTGCATTGCATTCCGCGCGTTAGTGGAATGAAAAGAGCTCTTAAACTTTGAAACATCTCTAACGGGGAGGAGACTACGCATAGTTTTCGTCAAAATCGATGAAATATTCGCGATTTGCTAACTCTTAGGCTTGTTTCGAAGGTGAAAGTGTCGTGCATTTCATTCGGAGCGTAAAATGGTGTGAGAGGAGAGCATGAACGTTGAAATATCTCAAACGCGATGGAAATGACGCATAATTTTCATCAATATCGACGAAATCATCGCCCCATGCGAGCTGTTAGGGTTGTGTCAACGGTGAAACTAGAGTGCATTACATTTCGCTCGTAAATAAAGTGCAAGAGCGCTTAAACTTTGAAATATTTTTATCGGGATGGTAATGACGCATACATTTCTCCAAAACCGACGAAATAATCGCGATTTGCTAGCTGTTTGGCTTGCTTTGACGGTGAGAAGGGCGCGCATTACATTTGGCGGGTACAATGGAGTGAAAAGGATGCCTAAACGTCGAAATATCTCAAACGGGAGGAAAATAACGGATAGTTTTGTCAAAATCGACGAAATCATCGCTACTTGCGAGCTGTTGTCCTTGTGTCGAAGGTGAAAGTGTCGTGTATTTCATTCGGAGTGTAAAATAGAGTGAAACGAGTGCTTAATCGTCAAAATATATCAAACTAGAAGGAAATGACGGGTAGTTTACTTGAAAATCGACGAAATCATCGCGATTTGCTAGCTGTTGCTAAACATCGAAATATCTCAAACGGGAAGGAAATATCGGATAGTTTTGTCAAAATCGACGAAATCTAGCTCTATTGCCGAGCTGTTGGGCTTGTTTCGATGCTAAATCGGCCGTGCATTACATTCTGCACGAAAAATGAAGGGAAAGGAGCGCATAAAACTTGAAATATCTCAAACGGGAAGGAAACAGCGCTTAGCTTTCGTCGGAATAGACGAAGCAATCGCGATTTGCGAGCTGTTGGGCTTATTTGGACGCTGAAACGGGTGGGCATTACATTGGGTGCGTTAAATGGAGTGAAAAGAGAGCATAAACGTTGAAGTATCTCAAACGTGAAGGAAATGACGGGTAGTTTTCTTCAAAATCGACGAATTCATCTGGATTTGCGAGCTGTTGAGCTTGTGTCGACGGTGAAACCTGCATGCATTACATTACGCGCGTAAAACGGAGTGAAAAGAACGCTTAAACGTCGAAATATCTCAAACGGGAAGGAAATAACGGATAGTTTCGTCAAAATCGACGAAATCATCGCTACTTGCAAGCTGTTGGGCTTGTGTCGAATGTGAAAGTGTCGTGTATTTCATTCGCAGCGTAAAATGGTGTTAAAGGAGGCCTTATTCGTCGAAATGTCTCAAACGGGAAAGAAATCACCGTTAATTTTCCACAATATCGACGACATCCTTGGGATTTGCGAGCTGTTAAGCTTGTTTCGACGCTGAAACGGGCGGGCATTACAATTGGCGCGTAAAATGGAGTGAAAAGAGAGCAGAACGTTGAAATATCTCAAACGCGTAGAAAATGACGGTTAATTTTCGACAATATCGACGAAATCATTGCGATTTGCGAGCTGTTGGGCTAGTGTCGACGGAGAAGCGAGAGTGCATTACATTCGGCGCGTAAAATGGAAGAAAAGGCGCTCATAAAATTCGAAATATCTCAAACGGGATGGAAACAACGCATAGTTCTCTTCAAAATAGACGAAATCATCTCTACTTGCGAGCTGTTGGGCTTGTGACGAAAGTGAAACGAGAGTGCATTAAATTCAGCGCGCACAATGTAGTGGAAAGAGCTCTTAAACGTCGAAATATGACAAACGCGAAGGAAATTACACTTAGTTTTCGTCAAAATCAACGAAATCATCGAGATTTGCTAGCTGTTGGGCTTCTTTCTACGCTGAAACGGTCGGGGCATTTCATTAGCAGCGTAAAATGGAGAGAGAGGACTGCTCATCGTTGAAAAATCTCAAACGGGAGGGAAATGACGGTTAATTTTCGACAATATCAACGAGATCATTGCGATTTGCGAGCTGTTGGACTTGTGTCGACGGTGAAACTGGGATGCATTGCATTCCGCGCGTTAGTGGAATGAATTGAGCTGTTAACGTCGAATATGACAAACGCGAAGGAAATGACACTTAGTTTTCGTCAAAATCGACGAAATCATCGAGATTTACTAGCTGTTGTGCTTCTTTCTACGCTGAAACGGTCGGCATTTCATTAGCAGCGTAAAATGGAGTGAGAGGACTGCATATTCGTTGAAAATCTCAAACGGGAGGGAAATGACGGTTAATTTCCACAATATCAACGAGATCATTGCGATTTGCGAGCTGTTGGGCTTGTGTCGACGGTGAAACTGGGGTGCATTGCATCCGCGCGTTAGTGGAATGAATGAGCTCTTAAACGTCAAAATATATCAAACGGGAGGGAAATGACGGTCAGTTTTCGTCAAAATCGTCGAAATCATCGCGATTTGCTAGCTGTTGGGCTTGTTACAACTGAGAAACTGGAGTGCATTGCATTCCGCGCGTTAGTGGAATGAAAAGAGCTCTTAAACTTTGAAACATCTCTAACGGGGAGGAGACTACGCATAGTTTTCGTCAAAATCGATGAAATATTCGCGATTTGCTAACTCTTAGGCTTGTTTCGAAGGTGAAAGTGTCGTGCATTTCATTCGGAGCGTAAATGGTGTGAGAGGAGAGCATGAACGTTGAAATATCTCAAACGCGATGGAAATGACGCATAATTTTCATCAATATCGACGAAATCATCGCCCCATGCGAGCTGTTAGGGTTGTGTCAACGGTGAAACTAGAGTGCATTACATTTCGCTCGTAAATAAAGTGGCAAAGAGCGCTTAAACTTTGAAATATTTTTATCGGGATGGTAATGACGCATACATTTCTCCAAAACCGACGAAATAATCGCGATTTGCTAGCTGTTTGGCTTGCTTTGACGGTGAGAAGGGCGCGCATTACATTTGGGCGGTACAATGGAGTGAAAAGGATGCCTAAACGTCGAAATATCTCCAAACGGGAGGAAAATAACGGATAGTTTTGTCAAAATCGACGAAATCATCGCTACTTGCGAGCTGTTGTCCTTGTGTCGAAGGTGAAAGTGTCGTGTATTTCATTCGGAGTGTAAATAGAGTGAAACGAGTGCTTAATCGTCAAAATATATCAAACTAGAAGGAAATGACGGGTAGTTTACTTGAAAATCGACGAAATCATCGCGAGTTGCTAGCTGTTGCTAAACATCGAAATATCTCAAACGGGAAGGAAATATCGGATAGTTTTGTCAAAATCGACGAAATCTAGCTCTATTGCCGAGCTGTTGGGCTTGTTTCGATGCTAATCGGGCCGTGCATTACATTCTGCACGAAAAATGAAGGGAAAGGAGCGCATAAAACTTGAAATATCTCAAACGGGAAGGAAACAGCGCTTAGCTTTCGTCGGAATAGACGAAGCAATCGCGATTTGCGAGCTGTGGGCTTATTTGGACGCTGAAACGGGTGGGCATTACATTGGGTGCGTTAAATGGAGTGAAAAGAGAGCATAAACGTTGAAGTATCTCAAACGTGAAGGAAATGACGGGTAGTTTTCTTCAAAATCGACGAATTCATCTGGATTTGCGAACTGTTGAGCTTGTGGTCGACGGTGAAACCTGCATGCATTACATTACGCGCGTAAAACGGAGTGAAAAGAACGCTTAAACGTCGAAATATCTCAAACGGGAAGGAAATAACGGATAGTTTTGTCAAAATCGACGAAATCATCGCTACTTGCAAGCTGTTGGGCTTGTGTCGAATGTGAAAGTGTCGTGTATTTCATTCGCAGCGTAAAATGGTGTTAAAGGAGGCCTTATTCGTCGAAATGTCTCAAACGGGAAAGAAATCACCGTTAATTTTCCACAATATCGACGACATCATTGGATTTGCGAGCTGTTAAGCTTGTTTCGACGCTGAAACGGGCGGGCATTACAATTGGCGCGTAAAATGGAGTGAAAAGAGAGCAGAAACGTTGAAATATCTCAAACGCGTAGAAAATGACGGTTAATTTTCGACAATATCGACGAAATCATTGCGATTTGCGAGCTGTTGGGCTAGTGTCGACGGAGAGAGCGAGAGTGCATTACATTCGGCGCGTAAAATGGAAGAAAAGGCGCTCATAAAATTCGAAATATCTCAACGGGATGGAAACAACGCATAGTTCTCTTCAAAATAGACGAAATCATCTCTACTTGCGAGCTGTTGGGCTTGTGACGAAAGTGAAACGAGAGTGCATTAAATTCAGCGCGCACAATGTAGTGGAAAGAGCTCTTAAACGTCGAAATATGACAAACGCGAAGGAAATTACACTTAGTTTTCGTCAAAATCAACGAAATCATCGAGATTTGCTAGCTGTTGGGCTTCTTTCTACGCTGAAACGGTCGGGCATTTCATTAGCAGCGTAAAATGGAGAGAGAGGACTGCTCATTCGTTGAAAAATCTCAAACGGGAGGAAATGACGGTTAATTTCGACAATATCAACGAGATCATTGCGATTTGCGAGCTGTTGGACTTGTGTCGACGGTGAAACTGGGATGCATTGCATTCCGCGCGTTAGTGGAATGAATTGAGCTGTTTAAACGTCGAAATATGACAAACGCGAAGGAAATGACACTTAGTTTTCGTCAAAATCGACGAAATCATCGAGATTTACTAGCTGTTGTGCTTCTTTCTACGCTGAAACGGTCGGGCATTTCATTAGCAGCGTAAAATGGAGTGAGAGGACTGCATATTCGTTGAAAAATCTCAAACGGGAGGGAAATGACGGTTAATTTTCCACAATATCAACGAGATCATTGCGATTTGCGAGCTGTTGGGCTTGTGTCGACGGTGAAACTGGGGTGCATTGCATTCCGCGCGTTAGTGGATGAATTGAGCTCTTAAACGTCAAAATATATCAAACGGGAGGGAAATGACGGTCAGTTTTCGTCAAAATCGTCGAAATCATCGCGATTTGCTAGCTGTTGGGCTTGTTACAACTGAGAAACTGGAGTGCATTGCATTCCGCGCGTTAGTGGAATGAAAGAGCTCTTAAACTTTGAAACATCTCTAACGGGGAGGAGACTACGCATAGTTTTCGTCAAAATCGATGAAATATTCGCGATTTGCTAACTCTTAGGCTTGTTTCGAAGGTGAAAGTGTCGTGCATTTCATTCGGAGCGTAAAATGGTGTGAGAGGAGAGCATGAACGTTGAAATATCTCAAACGCGATGAAATGACGCATAATTTTCATCAATATCGACGAAATCATCGCCCCATGCGAGCTGTTAGGGTTGTGTCAACGGTGAAACTAGAGTGCATTACATTTCGCTCGTAAATAAAGTGCAAAGAGCGCTTAAACTTTGAAATATTTTTATCGGGATGGTAATGACGCATACATTTCTCCAAAACCGACGAAATAATCGCGATTTGCTAGCTGTTTGGCTTGCTTTGACGGTGAGAAGGGCGCGCATTACATTTGGCGGGTACAATGGAGTGAAAAGGATGCCTAAACGTCGAAATATCTCAAACGGGAGGAAAATAACGGATAGTTTTGTCAAAATCGACGAAATCATCGCTACTTGCGAGCTGTTGTCCTTGTGTCGAAGGTGAAAGTGTCGTGTATTTCATTCGGAGTGTAAAATAGAGTGAAACGAGTGCTTAATCGTCAAAATATATCAAACTAGAAGGAAATGACGGGTAGTTTACTTGAAAATCGACGAAATCATCGCGATTTGCTAGCTGTTGCTAAACATCGAAATATCTCAAACGGGAAGGAAATATCGGATAGTTTTGTCAAAATCGACGAAATCTAGCTCTATTGCCGAGCTGTTGGGCTTGTTTCGATGCTAAATCGGCCGTGCATTACATTCTGCACGAAAAATGAAGGGAAAGGAGCGCATAAAACTTGAAATATCTCAAACGGGAAGGAAACAGCGCTTAGCTTTCGTCGGAATAGACGAAGCAATCGCGATTTGCGAGCTGTTGGGCTTATTTGGACGCTGAAACGGGTGGGCATTACATTGGGTGCGTTAAATGGAGTGAAAAGAGAGCATAAACGTTGAAGTATCTCAAACGTGAAGGAAATGACGGGTAGTTTTCTTCAAAATCGACGAATTCATCTGGATTTGCGAGCTGTTGAGCTTGTGTCGACGGTGAAACCTGCATGCATTACATTACGCGCGTAAAACGGAGTGAAAAGAACGCTTAAACGTCGAAATATCTCAAACGGGAAGGAAATAACGGATAGTTTCGTCAAAATCGACGAAATCATCGCTACTTGCAAGCTGTTGGGCTTGTGTCGAATGTGAAAGTGTCGTGTATTTCATTCGCAGCGTAAAATGGTGTTAAAGGAGGCCTTATTCGTCGAAATGTCTCAAACGGGAAAGAAATCACCGTTAATTTTCCACAATATCGACGACATCATTGGGATTTGCGAGCTGTTAAGCTTGTTTCGACGCTGAAACGGGCGGGCATTACAATTGGCGCGTAAAATGGAGTGAAAAGAGAGCAGAAACGTTGAAATATCTCAAACGCGTAGAAAATGACGGTTAATTTTCGACAATATCGACGAAATCATTGCGATTTGCGAGCTGTTGGGCTAGTGTCGACGGAGAAGCGAGAGTGCATTACATTCGGCGCGTAAAATGGAAGAAAAGGCGCTCATAAAATTCGAAATATCTCAAACGGGATGGAAACAACGCATAGTTCTCTTCAAAATAGACGAAATCATCTCTACTTGCGAGCTGTTGGGCTTGTGACGAAAGTGAAACGAGAGTGCATTAAATTCAGCGCGCACAATGTAGTGGAAAGAGCTCTTAAACGTCGAAATATGACAAACGCGAAGGAAATTACACTTAGTTTTCGTCAAAATCAACGAAATCATCGAGATTTGCTAGCTGTTGGGCTTCTTTCTACGCTGAAACGGTCGGGCATTTCATTAGCAGCGTAAAATGGAGAGAGAGGACTGCTCATTCGTTGAAAAATCTCAAACGGGAGGGAAATGACGGTTAATTTTCGACAATATCAACGAGATCATTGCGATTTGCGAGCTGTTGGACTTGTGTCGACGGTGAAACTGGGATGCATTGCATTCCGCGCGTTAGTGGAATGAATTGAGCTGTTAAACGTCGAAATATGACAAACGCGAAGGAAATGACACTTAGTTTTCGTCAAAATCGACGAAATCATCGAGATTTACTAGCTGTTGTGCTTCTTTCTACGCTGAAACGGTCGGGCATTTCATTAGCAGCGTAAAATGGAGTGAGAGGACTGCATATTCGTTGAAAAATCTCAAACGGGAGGGAAATGACGGTTAATTTTCCACAATATCAACGAGATCATTGCGATTTGCGAGCTGTTGGGCTTGTGTCGACGGTGAAACTGGGGTGCATTGCATTCCGCGCGTTAGTGGAATGAATTGAGCTCTTAAACGTCAGAATATATCAAACGGGAGGGAAATGACGGTCAGTTTTCGTCAAAATCGTCGAAATCATCGCGATTTGCTAGCTGTTGGGCTTGTTACAACTGAGAAACAGGAGTGCATTGCATTCCGCGCGTTAGTGGAATGAAAAGAGCTCTTAAACTTTGAAACATCTCTAACGGAGAGGAAACTCGGCATAGTTTTCGTCAAAATCGATGAAATATTCGCGATTTGCTAACTCTTAGGCTTGTTTCGAAGGTGAAAGTGTCGTGCATTTCATTCGGAGCGTAAAATGGTGTGAGAGGAGCGCATGAACGTTGAAATATCTCAAACGGGATGGAAATGACGCATAGTTTTCATCAAAATCGACGAAATCATCGCCCCATGCGAGCTGTTAGTTTTGTGTCAACGGTGAAACTAGAGTGCATTACATTTCGCTCGTAAATAGAGTGCAAAGAGCGCTTAAACTTTGAAATATTTCTATCGGGATGGAAATGACGCATACATTTCTCCAAAACCGACGAAATAATCGCGATTTGCGAGCTGTTTGGCTTGCTTTGACGGTGAGAAGGGCGCGCATTACATTTGGCGGGTACAATGGAGTGAAAAGAACGCCTAAACGTCGAAATATCTCAAACGGGAGGAAAATAACGGATAGTTTTGTCAAAATCGACGAAATCATCGCTACTTGCGAACTGTTGTCCTTGTGTCGAAGGTGAAAGCGACGTGTATTTCATTCGGAGTGTAAAATAGAGTGAAACGAGTGCTTAATCGTCAAAATATCTCAAACTGGAAGGAAATGACGGGTAGTTTACTTCAAAATCAACGAAATCATCGCGATTTGCTAGCTGTTGGGCTTGTGTCGACCCTGAAACGTGCGTGCATTACATTCGGCCCGAAAAATAGAATCAAAAGATTGCTTAAACATCGAAATATCTCAAACGGGAAGGAAATATCGGATAGTTTTCTCAAAATCGACGATATCTAGCTCTGTTGCCGAGCTGTTGGGCATGTTTCGATGCTAAATCGGCCGTGCATTACATTCTGCACGTAAAATGAAGGGAAAGGAGCGCATAAAACTTGAAATATCTCAAACGGGAAGGAAACAGCGCTTAGCTTTCGTCGGAATAGACGAAGCAATCGCGATTTGCGAGCTGTTGGGCTTATTTGGACGCTGAAACGGGTGGGCATTACATTGGGTGCGTTAAATGGAGTGAAAAGAGAGCATAAACGTTGAAGTATCTCAAACGTGAAGGAAATGACGGGTAGTTTTCTTCAAAATCGACGAATTCATCTTGATTTGCGAGCTATTGAGCTTGTGTCGACGGTGAAACCTGCATGCATTACATTACGCGCGTAAAACGGTGTGAAAGGATCGCCTAAACGCCGAAATATTTCAAGCGGGAAGGAAATGACTCATAGGTCTCTGCAAAATCGACGAAATCATCGCGGTTTGCGAGCTGTTGGGTTTGCTTTGACGGTGAGAAGGGCGCGCATTACATTCGGCGAGTAAAGTGGAGTGAAAAGAGCGCATAAACGTTTGAATATCTCAAACGGAAGGAAATAGCGGTTAGTTTTCGTCAAAATCGACGAAATCATCGCGATTTGCCAGCTGTTGGGTTTGCTTTGACGGTGAAACGGGCGCGCATTACTTTCAGCGAGTAAAATGGAGTGAAAAGAGCGCTGGAACTTCGAAATATCTCGAACGGGATGGAAATAACGATAAGTTTTTTTCAAAGTCGACGAAATCAACTGCAATTCCTTGAGGGCATCCAGTAATAAGATGCATTTAAATGACAGGGTTTACAGGTGGTGGGCTTACCTACAAACTTTTACCTTTGACATTATGTATCGGGAAGGCAAACGAATGGCTCACGTCGGTTTCTTTTCGCGGAACCCCGTTGACTCGGATCACCGTACGATCCACAAAATTGCCGAAAAAGAAATCAATCTGGCCGAAATCTCCGAAGATTGGCTCTTGGCGGAGCAACGTCGCGATCCCCAAATTACGGAAATCGTCGATAAGTTGTTGAATGATGAGCTTGCAGGAGATATCGCGAATACGTAGGAACTGCGATCCGGTACCCTTTACCGTAAAATACAACGAAAAGGCAGAACTCTCTGCTTGCCCATTGTCCCAAGAGGTTTCAGGTGGTCCGTGATCAACCATGTACACCAGTCGATTATGCACTTAGGACGGAATAAAACACTCGAGAAACTGTACGAGTATTACTATTTAGAAGGAATGGCGAAATACGTTCGCAAATTCGTTGAGATCTGTCATGCTTGTCGAGTTTCAAAGGCTAGCTCAGGCAAGATACAAGCCGAACTACATCCCATGCCCAAGACCAGCATAGCTTGGCACAGGGTTCATATGGATATAACGGGCATACTACGCGGTAAAAGAGACTCGAAGGAATATGTCACTGTGTTGGTCGACGCCTTCACCAAATTCGTATATTTGCACCATACCCGTAGGATAGACTTCGTTAATACCATTAAAGCGCTTATATAGCTCCGCTATATTTTTATTCGTAAGTGCTAAATGCGGCTTCGTGAAACAAAGCGCTACGCAGTTAAAGCGCAACACGACGTGCCCAATCCGTCATCGACATCTTCGCGCTCCTTCCGCCGAATTTCTCGGAGGAGCATACTCGTGCCAGCCGCGGCGACACATCTAATGAATACACGCTAGTGGGGATGTGGATGGGCAACGAAGGGAAGAATCATTTCGATCTGAGAAAAAAACGGACATTTTACCGCGAGCCGCGAAGCGCGAAGGGTGAAAGAAAACGAGTCAGCTATCGGTTGTTACGTTCTTGTTTGATTGAATTAATTTTAAACCGTTGAATTCGCAAGATTTTTTTTTATTTATTTATTTTAATTTTTATTTGTTTTTTGTGTTGTTTTAATTTATTTTAATTCAATTTAGCTCGATTTATACGGTAGTTGCTGCCACCAGAAATAGTCTAAGGACTATTTCGATTGGAGAAATTTCTTTCGATTGTTTATTAATTGATTATTCGCTCGGTAGCGTTAATTAATATTCAGGCTACTGATAATTAGTTTCCACGTTTCTGCTAACCTGCTATGAGCAGGGATACTGGCACGGGAGAGGATTAAAGTTGTATGCAATGGATATTTGTCCTCGTTGAACGGATCGAATCGCTTAAGTAGCTATTCACATATATATATTTTAATAATTGGTGATAAGTAGACTGGATTCAGTTCCCGGATGTGCCGAAATTGTCAGAGTAGAGGAAAATTTTACAAAATTGAGTTCTTACCTTGTAAAGTAGGTTGCGTCAGGGGCCATCACCTTGTAATGGTCGTTGGAGGTTTAATTATTCAACTCGGGTATAACCTTTTATCGAATTTCTACTTTATTTATTTATTTATTTATTTATTTATTTTGATAAGCACTTACAAATATCTAACCGGATTAATATCGCAATTTTATTTTAACAACGAAAATGAGGACTTTAAGAATCTCTAACTCGCTCGCGACTCTCCCTCTTTTTCTTTATTTTATAATGAATGGCTAAAGACCGTCGAGACGCTAAGTGTTGATGAACGTTATGATCAGCTTACGCCGTAAGAAATTACAATGGAATGAGAGTTGACAACAAAATAATAAGCCGAAACGTAACGTACAATTAGCGACAAAATACTGGAATGAGAATCTAACGTACAATTAGCGACAAAATACTGGAATGAGGATCTTGCTCTATGTTGCTACGCTTATTTATAATGCCATCCCCCACGGGGTGGTGGTCCACTGGGGGTATGCTTCCGTGGGAATCGGGACGTTGCAGTTTTGGGTTTCCTGAGATCGTACGTGAGAGAATGTGAATTCTGTAATCGTTGATGTCTCCTTTGCTTCGTTATCTTGTCTTTTAACTTCCAGATTCCCATCGGTCCTATTTTCTGCTGAGGTAGCGTCTAGGAGACTTGAAGGGGTCCATGCTGATCTAGTCTTTTCTCGAGAATTTTTATGTGAGTACTGTGGGAATAATTTTTGTTCTTTGGCGTGTGGAAGGGCCGGTGGCTGGAGTCTCATTATTATATCGACATTTGCTCGGGCAACACGCGTAGTCCGCTGTTCTCCCAAAACGAGGTCCTCCTCCTTCGAGTTATTTTACGTAAGTTTGGTTCGAGTGGATATTTGCATATTATGGTTGTTTTCGTGATTTTGATCTCTTTTCATTTTTTTGTGTTGTGTCATTAGGCTTCGGTGATTGACGTTCGAACAATGTTTGTGGAGGCGTTTCTATCGGAGGTTCTTACGCAGATTTCCATGGTGCGTATTTTATCTTGTTTTTTTTTTGTCCGTTTAATTCGTCCTGTTTTGTTCTATTTAAGCGGTGTTGTGTCGTTTCAGCACAAGAGAAAGAGGAATTCCGAAGAACCCGTGGGCGACTCGGAAAGACCCCTCAAATGCATGCGGCGTTGTAATGAACCACAAGTATCATGGGTGGTCGGAGGATCTTTCCGACATCGATCCGGAGCCCGTGGATTTCCCGTCGGAATTGAATTTTGACAGTCTTGCAGATGAGAGTTTCTCCGATGTAGAGACCGTCGTGTTGGAGTGGGAACCCCCTCTGGTTGAAGCTATTGACACTGATCGTTGTGTGAAAGTTCGTTTTGCCGATGAAATTCCGGTAGAGGTTTTGGAGGCACATCTTCGTCACCATGCTTCTGGGAGAAAGGGAATTTCCCCTGTTGTGCGTTATTGGTGTATGTGTAAATTCAGCGAACTTTGCCCTGGAGCTCCTTGCTTCGATTTTGATTTAGTCTAACTGATTGTTTTGGATATATATATGTATATATATATATATTTATACATTTTAGATGTAACGTTTGTTAAATATATTTGTTTAGTTTTATATTTTCTTTTTACTCGATTATATATATATATATTTTTTATACTTTTTGTATTTGACAAAGTAATTTTCGCATAATAAAATTGTTAACAATGTGTTTTATGATTCGTCTCTCGCGGCTGATTTCCACCAATCCCCAGCATTCCTGTCCCGTGTCATTATTTATTGCTACCTCAGCACGACGTTCCATTTTGTATTAAATTTTTATTTTCGCTGTTCTTTCCTTTTCCTTTTCTTTTCTTTTCCCCATCGAAAGTATAATTTTATTACTATTATTTTTTGTAACACGTACGAATTAGTGCGCGCATGTTTCAAAATGGCCGCCCGTGAATGTCCCTAGCATACAGTGACTTCTATTGATCTCGGATCTATTTATCGATTATGTGTAAATCTTGTTTCGGTGTTTTGACGTATAGTCCAAGTGAGAAATATAGTATTTCGTATTTATCCAATGCGTACAATCATTGCGTGTGTTCCGACGCGCGCGTGTAAATCTAACATGGCTGTTCGCAAATGTCATCAGTGAGGTGACAGTGGCGGGTCCTTAGTTTTATCGAACTGATTTACTTGTCTGTCGCTCGTTTTCCCTTATTCTACCGCAATTAGACTATATATTTATTATTATTATTATTGTTAAAATGACAGTAGTATTGTTCATTTAGATTATTAATAGCTTAGTTAAAAATCTAGATTATATATATATATATATATATATCTTCCTCTTTTTTCTTTTCATTTTTCTCGCAGTATCTTATCAGAATTCTATAATCCACACAAATCTACATGAAAATCATTATTTCCCACCAAACGCGGCCGTAATACCTAACTGCAATGTTTCAGTGTGGGGAATATAGAATATATAATTTGAGAAATATGTGTATACGCGCGTGTTGTACTTTGTTTGACATTCTCTATTGTGAATTGTCCTTCGAATGCTTTTGTATACTGTTTTATCAAATAAATTTAGATTGTCTTGTGTGCAACTATCCACACTATTCTATAAAATGTTTCAATAAATATAAGTATAACAGCTGTTTCTTCCATATTTATGCAAAAAAATATTAGATGAGTTTTCAAATAACCGATAGTCTGCTGTGATGCCATCATTTTGTTTAACAAAATTTGAGCTGATTAATGTTTCTATAAGTTAAAAAAATATTTAAAAAATGTTTATTTTAGGATTTACTACCTCAGCACGTTTTTTCACGATATTGTACATTAATATATTCTTTTTGCCTTATTGTACAGTTGCCCAGATCTAGAAACACGCAGGTCTTCGTTAAGACCTTAACAGGGAAAACTATTACTCTTAAAGTTGAAGCTTCTGACACAATAGAGAATGTTAAAGCAAAGAACTTTTAATACCTTATGCATTAGCTTTAAAGACAAATCATTCAGAAAGTGTTCAGAATAGTTTAATTTCACTCACCTTGACTTGCAATCTGAACGAACTGTTACCTACTTCTCCAAATATATATGTTATACAAAATAAACATAATGAGGAAATTAATTTGAATATAGAAGATGAAATAAAAGATAAACTATTATTTGTAAATGAAGATGAAGGCGTAGTAATGCTAACTTGTTCAAAAAGTAGAAAAAATGTAAAACTACCTTTGCAGAGGTATGTTAGTTACTACTCTATATTATATACAAAATAATTATGATATTTTATTTTAACTGTATTGTTTGCAAAGATAAGACTGTATTCCATTCGGCTACAAGATTGAAATATTCAACACAAAGAAGATCTTGATACTAATCTTGAATATGTGCCTGAATTTAGTCCATTGCGCCAACAAAATATTCCTCCAAATATGAATGATGAAAATGTATTTGGAGAAAATACACCAACACCACCACGTTACAGGACACCTCCAAGAGGAGCAATTTTAAATTCAGAAGAAGCAAAGATGTTTGTTTTACTAAAACATTACGGATTAGGTCAATACGTGCCTATATTTCTCGAACAAGAAGTAAATATATTATTAAATTATGTGTGTTATATATATGTAAACTCTCTAAGAGTTCAAATGCGGATAAGCAAGGGGACTTTCTCTGTTTTACGGACAGCACGACTTCTTTTGTTTCACGGACAGAGCGGCTTTCCTTGTTTTACGGAGAGCCATTTTCAGAGACACGCATTTCCCAAACGGACGGACAGAGATCAACATCGGAGATAGACAAGATCACAGAAGAAAGAGTAATTATTTAAAACATTGAAGACTGAAGGAGAAAGAACGGTAGCTCAGGTCGTAGAAAATCGATTTTCCGGAAGACATTGCACAGAACTTCGTATTTATTGTTTACTGTTATTAATTGGTTGTTGTTTATTTAATTATTACTGTTATTGATTGTTGTTAATTATTAATTGTTGTTTACTCTTGTATTTCATTTAAGTATTTTCACAATAAACTCGATTTTCAGAATCGATCCCTGAATTATCCTAGAATTGAACCTTATAAATCGATTTTCGCTACGCCATGCCGCTGAAAGTTAACTTACGTATCGTCATGAACGAGAACGCGAAAGGGGAGAAGCTAGAGAGCATAGAATCCATAAGAAGACCAGAAGACGAAGTATACTACATTTCTCCACGGAATATCAAGCGAAAAGCTAACATCAGCAATTATTCCGTTCAGCAACAGTGAAGAAGGCCGCAAACAGTCTAACCAAGGTAGGCCAGTATAGAAATGTTAAACTCACGATGGATGACGAGACAGCAGCGCTTTATATCGATACAGACTTAAACTTCGTATTCCAAGACATGTTCCTAGACGAAGCAGAAATTACCCCCACAAGGAAAATAAAGACGGAAACCGAGAAGTCCAGTCTGGACATGGAAAGACTTCTAGAAACTCTCCAAAAATGAGATAAGCGTGAAAGAGAAGAAATAAACTTTAGTATAAAACAAATTGATGGAACTCAAGAAGCCACAGGCTGGATATCACAGTATGAAGAAGAATGCAGAAAATATAAAATGAAAAGTGATGACGAGAAAGTAAAAGGTTTAAAAATGTATTTAGAGAAAACAGCAGCAAGATGGTACCAAACGAATCTGCTGTAAGCTGAAGGACACAACTGGGAAGACTGGAAGGATGCAATTTCTCTAAACCTTTAACAATAAAGGTCCTTCAGTATTAAATGTTTTTGTCTTTGATCCCTTTCCTGCGGTAGCTATTTTTAAATAGAGAATATTATAAGCGATGCATAAACAGAGAAAGTATAAATAAAAGAAAAAGTAAGCTATGATTTCTATGATTTGAAATATATATATATATATATTTAATACAATTTCAAATATATATGTAATACAATTTCATTTTACTAACAATAAGGGGAATAAAACAAAGAACAATTAGTTAGATGCGGAAAATGTTAACTTTATTCAGATAAAATAAGATACATAATACAAACTAATGTTTAATTAAGTAACACTTAAAATACAAAGAAAGCCAAAAAAATACAGAAAAAATGTATTTGATTAGTTTAATATTATGTTTCTATTTGTACACTTAATTTAACGATACATGATACCATACATCTTACCTACTTTCTCAGCGAGAGTTATTTCATTTGTATCATTTTCACTATTGGATCTCTCAGGACTCTCATCTGTAATTTCAATTGGTGCCTGAAATAAATATAATGTACATAAGTATATATTCTAATTATTAATTATACATATGGTTCAGGCTTTAAGTTTTTGTACTTACTTCTGCAGAAGTTTCATATAACTCCTGGCCTGTTACATTATTGACATATTCCCAGCCCCGTACTGGTAAAAAATGGCCACAGCTGGGAGACGAAATCATATGTCTCTCCCATGGATCCTCTTCCGATCTCCAATTTCCTATAGTAATTCCACAATGGTAACAGGTAGTGAAATCATTTATTCCGGTGCAGAAGAAGCCTGCATGGGCTAATTCTTCACTTGTCTGTGTCATATATGTAGGCCATGTTGCGAATGAATTTAATCTGGATTCGTAAGTAGCGTATTCCAATATTGCTGCTTTCATAACATCTTTTAGTCCCAAACGGCTGAGATCATATGCCGTCGGGTTTCGTGAAAATCGATGGTCATTAAAATCAAATGACTCCTGATAATGTAAACCATAAGGACAAGATATATTTCTATTTCTTCGTCTTGTCCGTAGAACTTTAGCTGGATCTGCTCCCATTGGTACATTATTACAATGTTCATTGCGGATAAATCTGCACTCTGGAGAACGCATCTCATGAATTTGCATGGGAATATCACCCACAGACCACTGACTTGCCAGCAATTGACATTCAAAGCACCTTACGATATCCGCCTCGTCTGTATAGTAGAATCCTGCAGCTGCAAGACTGACAGGGTCAATGAAAGATACAGGCCAATTTCGAAAACTCGAACGTCTTACTGCTTCAAAACGAAAATCAGCATAATTTTCTTGAACGTCACGCGGCATTTCTATCGAGAATATCTGTGGCATTGTCGACGTCGACGGTATCGGTGATGTTAAATCAATCACCCTTGCTGAAGGTTCAGGGGATGGTATATCAACCATAATTTCTGGAAGTACCATGGATGTTGAAGGTACGGCTAACTCATCCGCCGATATTGAATGAACCGACGGATTTGAATCATCTGACAATGTCGAAGGAACAGCCAGTAATTCTTCATCTTCTGAAGATTCTGTATTATGTTCCATCAAATATCGGAAGTTGATTGTAGGAATCATTGTATCCATTTTAATTGTAATTTATTGCGCCTTTAAACCTATTTAAAAGAAAAAGACATTGAAATTGAATCTACTAATTGTAGACGACTTAAGAAATATTATACGTGTACAATTGATCAAACAGAAATGTATTACAGACAAAACTTACGAATATCAGATGTTCTCGTTCCGCTTCAACAGCTCTCCAATTCTTCAAATGGAATCTTGACAAATATTTAATATCTTATTCTTGTATATTTTATATTTTTAAATTTACTAAAACTGCTCAATCGTACGAACGAGCCACACAAACTCTTCGAACATCAGTGTAATACTGAACCTTGCTGCTAGCATGTACCGAGAAGCTACTACCTGTTTTCTACAAATCTTATCCCTACCCACAGTACCCGGTAGCAATATAACCCTTCAATGCACTATAAGGCACACCCACTGCGCAGAATGGGCAAGTTGTCGCCCAATCAAATTTCATCGATGCTCCGGCCCTTACTGTACTGTGTAAAGTAAACGATGCTCGCTAGGTACAGCGTTAAAATACATCTCTTATTTACTCACATTCGAAAATGATGCCGCTTTTGAAGGAATTCTTATTTGCTCCGTTTTTACTTGGCAATATTAACACGTTGTTTAAAATATCAGTAAAAACTGCTGCGGAGCCTAGAGAGCCAAAGAGAACGACAAAAATTAACAATTTATTATTAACAGATATAATAAAAGGGGGAATGATAATAGATGCTTGCTATTAGCTCCTAATAGAGTTTTCGTAATATCTCTAGTTCGACATCGTCTTCCTACAATTCTTACCGGAATCTCCATATCGTTCTGCTTCAGATTTGCAATATTCGACAAATCCTAATCGGTTCATTATTTCGTTTCAGGGGCCCAGAGTCCTAATCCGGCACCTGTTTCCTGGTGGGTATAATATTTAGTAGAAGGATAATTGCTGTCGTAAACAGTATAGTCTAAATACTCAGATTAGTCTTTGGTAATCATTACTTTATGACACCCTACAACTTTTGGCGTATACCCTGCCTCGGTATTAATCATCGCAGATTATAATTAAATTATTTTTACAAATGGGACGTTTTCAGCAGTTTTTCAATATGTGAAACATCTGACTCGGGGTTTCTGCAGGAAAATTCAACCGTTTGCATCATATTCTAAATTTATTTTGAGATAAAGTTCCCTCGCGATGCGAATAGTAAAACGCTGTAGCATTATGTTATTTTACATTATACATATTATATCATATTATATATATCATATATATATTATATATTATTATATCATATATATATTAATACTTTTATTAAAAGTATTAAAAGTGTTAATTGCGTATGCACGAGATGATAGTAAAAACGAAGAATAAACATATTCGGGCAAAACGCAATATACTAAGCTTGAAAAGCAGTAATATCTTGAAAAATTACGAGGGAAACGTTCTCGTCTGACAACTGCAAAAAAGTATCGACGAAGTAAATTGACGATATGTCTATGTTTTGTTAATAACAATACTGAAATTGCTAAAGTGAGTCCATCATTCTCATAATTGAATTTTCTGGCAGCTGTTTATATTCGTGTACAATGTAACGGCGTATATACGGTATCCGTTTACTCTTATATCGCTTGTTTTTCTAATTTTTCTTTATTTTTCTCCAGCATCCTGCATTCGTCTTATTGAGATAAATGTCATGTTGGTATGATCACTAGTTCCTACATCCAGCGTTGGTGCAAGTGCTTGACATCCTCTTCTGTTTTTCCCCGTCCGTCACGTCTTCTTTATCTGAGTATCCCGTGTGTTGTAAATGGCTGTACAAGGTGGTGAAATACACAGCATATAAAACTAATCTGTATGAATCAATTGAATATTAAAACCCAAACCAATGTAATAACAGCTTTAAACAGCATCTGAAAAACAGCATCTGAAAATAGCATCGAAGAAAGCAACTTGCGATTAAAAGAGTCGTATGTCGAAAAATGCATTGGTTTATTATAAATTAATATAAAAATATTACCCTGAACATTTTTCAATGATTTTCTACGCAATAATAGAATAATACTATATAATAATTTTCTCCGTTTTCGTTTGTAACATTTACATTCTTTTTCATTTCTACAGTTCAAAAATCTCGCTTTTCATTCCATTCGGAATTTTTTCCCGAAAGACGAAATAAATATTTTCTCCCACGTACTTAACAAAGGAGGGTTAGAGGTGTTCGTAAACGTTTGCAACATTTCTCAAATTTTTTAACAGCTTTCCTGGGAAACATATTATATGATAGTTAACTAATTCTAACAAATATGCATTATGTACTTGTATGTGCAAATGAAATAATGTACATGCACTTAATTTAGAGAAATGGTGAAAAGTTATGAAATTTAGTCTAAATAAACCCTTTACTGTCTTTACTAAACTACGCAAGTTATTGTGTATGTCAAAAGATGGCACCAAGTACAAAATTCCAATCACTTGATCTCAGAGTTTAACGATGGTCGGTTGACTCCTATTACTATTTATTAAAATTGATTTCCTCAAAATATAATATAATTTATCGAAATATAATTTTCCTAATCAAAATAATATATATATCTGTGTTGACAAGGATCACGGAGCTTTCCAACGGCTTCGTGAAACAAAGCGCTACGTCGTTAAAGCGCAACACGACGTGCTCAATCCGTCATCGACATCTTCGCGCTCCTTCCGCCGAATTTCTCGGAGGAGCATACTCGTGCCAGCCGCGGCGACACATCTAATGAATACACTCTAGTGGGGATGTCGATGGGCAACGAAGGGAAGAATCATTTCGATCTGAGAGAAAAACGGTCATTTTACCGCGAGCCGCGAAGCGCGTAGGGTGAAAGAAAACGAGCCAGCTATCGGTCAATCGTCGCTGTTGTTGATCGTCGTTAAGTATCAACTGTTGTTAACTGTTAATTGTTATTCATTGTTATCAAGCGTAATAAACGTTATTGGTTGAACATACTTGAGTCCACTTCAGTATCTATTACACCATACTCCTCATATCCATTAGAAATAGAAGGGGATACATCAAGTATTGTTCGCCTTTTATCTTCCTCTTTTTTCTTTTCATTTTTTTCGCAGTCTCCTATCAGAATTCTATAACCCACACAAATCCACATGAAAATCATTATTTCCCACCAAACGCGGCCGTAATACCTAACTGCAATGTTTCAGTGTAGGGAATATAGAATATATAATTTGAGAAATATGTGTATACGCGCGTGTTGTACATTGTTTGACATTCTCTATTGTGAATTGTCCTTCGAATGCTTTTGTATACTGTTTTATCAAATAAATTTAGATTGTCTTGTGTGCAACTATCCACACTATTCTATAAAATGTTTCAATAAATATAAGTATAACAGCTGTTTCTTCCATATTTATGCAAAAAAATATTAGATGAGTTTTCAAATAACCGATAGTCTGCTGTGATGCCATCATTTTGTTTAACAAAATTTGAGCTGATTAATGTTTCTATAAGTTAAAAAAATATTTAAAAAATGTTTATTTTAGGATTTACTACCTCAGCACGTTTTTTCACGATATTGTACATTAATATATTCTTTTTGCCTTATTGTACAGTTGCCCAGATCTAGAAACACGCAGGTCTTCGTTAAGACCTTAACAGGGAAAACTATTACTCTTAAAGTTGAAGCTTCTGACACAATAGAGAATGTTAAAGCAAAGAACTTTTAATACCTTATGCATTAGCTTTAAAGACAAATCATTCAGAAAGTGTTCAGAATAGTTTAATTTCACTCACCTTGACTTGCAATCTGAACGAACTGTTACCTACTTCTCCAAATATATATGTTATACAAAATAAACATAATGAGGAAATTAATTTGAATATAGATGATGAAATAAAAGATAAACTATTATTTGTAAATGAAGATGAAGGCGTAGTAATGCTAACTTGTTCAAAAAGTAGAAAAAATGTAAAACTACCTTTGCAGAGGTATGTTAGTTACTACTCTATATTATATACAAAATAATTATGATATTTTATTTTAACTGTATTGTTTGCAAAGATAAGACTGTATTCCATTCGGCTACAAGATTGAAATATTCAACACAAAGAAGATCTTGATACTACTCTTGAATATGTGCCTGAATTTAGTCCATTGCGCCAACAAAATATTCCTCCAAATATGAATGATGAAAATGTGTTTGGAGAAAATACACCAACACCACCACGTTACAGGACACCTCCAAGAGGAGCAATTTTAAATTCAGAAGAAGCAAAGATGTTTGTTTTACTAAAACATTACGGATTAGGTCAATACGTGCCTATATTTCTCGAACAAGAAGTAAATATATTATTAAATTATGTGTGTTATATATATGTAAACTCTCTAAGAGTTCAAATGCGGATAAACAAGGGGACTTTCTCTGTTTTACGGACAGCACGACTTCTTTTGTTTCACGGACAGAGCGGCTTTCCTTGTTTTACGGAGAGCCATTTTCAGAGACACGCATTTCCCAAACGGACGGACAGAGATCAACATCGGAGATAGACAAGATCACAGAAGAAAGAGTAATTATTTAAAACATTGAAGACTGACGGAGAAAGAACGGTAGCTCAGGTCGTTGAAAATCGATTTTCAGGAAGACATTGCACAGAACTTCGTATTTATTGTTTACTGTTATTAATTGGTTGTTGTTTATTTAATTATTACTGTTATTGATTGTTGTTAATTATTAATTGTTGTTTACTCTTGTATTTCATTTAAGTATTTTCACAATAAACTCGATTTTCAGAATCGATCCCTGAATTATCCTAGAATTGAACATTATAAATCGATTTTCGCTACGCCATGCCGCTGAAAGTTAACTTACGTATCGTCATGAACGAGAACGCGAAAGGGGAGAAGCTAGAGAGCATAGAATCCATAAGAAGACGGAATTATTCCGTTCAGCAACAGTGAAGAAAGCCGCAAACAGTCTAACCAAGGTAGGCCAGTATAGAAATGTTAAACTCACAATGGATGACGAGACAGCAGCGCTTTATATCGATACAGACTTAAACTTCGTATTCCAAGACATGTTCCTAGACGAAGCAGAAATTACCCCCACAAGGAAAATAAAGACGGAAACCGAGAAGTCCAGTCTGGACATGGAAAGACTTCTAGAAACTCTCCAAAAACGAGATAAGCGTGAAAGAGAAGAAATAAACTTTAGTATAAAACAAATTGATGGAACTCAAGAAGCCACAGGCTGGATATCAGAGTATGAAGAAGAATGCAGATAATATAAAATGAAAAGTGATGAGGAGAAAGTAAAAGGTTTAAAAATGTATATAGAGAAAACAGCAGCAAGATGGTACCAAACGAATCTGCTGAAAGCTGAAGGACACAACTGGGAAGACTGGAAGGATGCATTTCTCTAAACCTTTAACAATAAAGGTCCTTCAGTATTAAATGTTTTTGTCTTTGATCCCTTTCCTGCGGTAGCTCTTTTTAAATAGAGAATATTATAAGCGATGCATAAACAGTGAAAGTATAAATAAAAGAAAAAGTAAGCTATGATTCTTATGATTTGAAATATATATATATATGTCGGAGATGAAAGGAAAGCCGAAGCCGTTCCTTGGAAACTTTGGGAACATCTTCTAGTAGTCTAGCCTGGATTTTATCATAGCTGTAATTGTTAGAGATTTGTGATATCAAGATTGGGTTCGAGGCGACAATTGGTCGCCGAACGTAGCCACGGTCACGGGATGGATGTTTTATCTAACGGAGGTCTGGAGTGGTTGTATGTGTTCTCCGAGAAATGTGGTTGTGGCGGCATGCGACCTCGAGAGCGGGCCTAGCCACGTGTGATGTTGCCTCGGAGGTGCCGATGCAATGGGACATACATTGTATTAGTAATCAAAACTCCAGGCAGAAACTGCCTAGCAACGGCGTTTGGAACTTTCTCGATGCTTCCAACGAGTGTGCCTAGCAACGGCGTTTGGAACCTTCTCGATGCTTCCAAACGGGTATAGAAAACAAAATGCAATCGTACAGGGAGAAAAATCTCCACGAGACTGGCATTCGTCTTGTGACTGCTTTAGAGAGTGACACGTCGTGTTTCTGTGCTTAAGATCAGTCTGCGCTTAGTAAGGAGTCATCCCGTTGATCGTGGATTCGTTTGAACTCAAATTATTGTTTATAACGATTATTAACTTATTGTTGACTTGTGTATAAGTGAAAATATAATCTTAGTTGTGTTAAACAATGGATAACTCACGTGAAGAATTGTCACGCGCCCAAAATTCCAATCTCACCCCGACATCAGAAGTGGGATCAGTGCCGATTATGCCAATGCAAGAACGTGCGGCCATCGTGCGCGAGTTAAGTCAGACGCTGGCGCCGAAGTCAAGTGTGGAACCTAAGAACATCGTGCTACCACGTTTTAACCCCGCGATCGCGGGCGCCGATCCAGCCGCATGGTGCTCGACTGTGGACCTGCTTATGAAGGGTAATCCTCTGCAAGACAGTGCACTAGTTTCTGTTTTAAATAGTGCTCTAGAGGGTCGTGCAGCGCATTGGCTCACGCAGATAGTGACCGGCGAAGGGCTTACCTGGCCAACGTTTAGGGAACTTTTCGTTACACGTTTTGGTAGCAAAGATACGGCAACCTCGACGCTAATGAAGACGCTCAGGGAACCACCACGAGAGGACGAAAACATGGCTGCGTACGCCATCCGTCTCCGTTCCCTGCTGGAGACGAAGTGGCAAAATGCCACTACGGCCGAAGTAATCAACGCTACCGTTCTTTGTCACCTGAGCTCACGGGATCAGCGCATCGAAGAGATAGCAGCTATGAAGGATATCAAGACCAAGGACCAATTTTTAGACGAAATGAGAGCTACTGCTTTCGCGAAGAGGCCCGTATTTTCGACGAGCGACACCTCCACGGGCCCTGAAACCAAAAGACACAAGCCGTCGGCCCACCACGTGAAGTGCCTCTACTGTGGTAAACGCGGACACAGAATAGCGGAGTGCCGCAGTAGGATACAGAAAGAGCAGCGAGGAAATACACAACGCCCGGAAGGAAGACGACCGGCAACATCGCCCCAGGTGGTTTGCTTCAAGTGTAAGGCGGAGGGCCATATCGCACCTGATTGTCCGCTACTGCAGCACAGAAAACCCGGCTCCAAGAACGAACGACGAGTCGACTCCTGCATGGTGGAGTCTCCAGCTGGTAGTTTAAGTCATCTGGGTGAGTCGTACCCATTTTGTTTCGATTCCGGAGCCGAATGCTCGTTGATTAAAAAATCTATATCTTCGAAATTTTCTGGCAAAACAAACGACTGATGTAGTAGTAATGCGAGGTATAGGAAATACTTGTGTTAACAGTACATTTCATATCTTGTCCACTGTATGTATTAACGGTTTTACACTGGAGATGACTTTTCATGTCCTTGCCGATAGCTACTTAAAATACGATATCATGATTGGTCGTGAAATTTTGAGCCAAGGTTTTGACGTGAATATTACGCGAAATAGCGTCGATATTTGCAAGACAAAAATGGTTAACGCCTGTAGCATAGTCGCGGAAGATGCGGTCAACATTAACGAGATCAACACTGATGTAGTTGGTAACGACAAAGATCGATTGATCTCTGTTCTCGAAAAATTCAAAGAGTCATTTATTACGGGTTTCCCGCGGACGCGTGTGAGTACGGGCCAGTTAGAAATTCGGTTGATTGACCCTAATGTCACCGTACAGAGAAGTCCTTACAGACTTAGCGGGGAAGAGCGGAGAATAGTGCGCGAACGGATAAGTGAACTGATTAGGGCAAAAATTGTAAAACCTAGTAATTCGCCGTTCGCGAGCCCCATGTTACTCGTGAAGAAGAAGGGCGGATCGGACAGATTGCGCGTAGATTTCCGGGCGCTAAATAAAAACACGGTCGCGGATCGGTATCCCTCACCCCTCATTGCTGATCAAATCGTGAGATTGCAGAGTGCGAGATACTTCATTAGCTTGGACATGGCCAGTGGATTCCATCAGATCCCTATTCACCCTAACCCCACTGAATATACAGCGTTCGTCACCCCCGACGGTCAGTACGAATATGTAACGATGCCGTTTGGGTTGAAAAATGCACCAGCCGTTTTCCAGAGAGCCATTTTCAAAGCCTTAGGCGACCTTGCTTATTCATATGTCGTAGTTTACTTGGATGACGTCTTAATTATCGCTGACTCGGTAGATCAAGCCCTAGAACGATTGAACATCGTATTAGATACACTTATAAAAGCCGAACTACATCCCATACCTAAGACCAGCATACCTTGGCACACGGTTCACATGGACATCACGGGAAAACTAAGTGGTAAAAGCGACTCGAAGGAATATGTCGTTGTGCTGGTCGACGCCTTCACCAAGTTCGTATATTTGCATCATACCCGTAAGATAGACTCCCTAAATACCATTAAAGCGCTTAAGTCCGCTATATTTTTACTCGGTAATCCCTGCCGGGTAATAGCGGACCAGGGAAGATGCTTTACGGGTAAAAATTTCCAAAGTTTCTGTCAAGATAGACACATTAAACTCCACTTAATAGCAACCGGTACTAGTAGGGCCAATGGACAAGTAGAGCGTACTATGAGCACCTTAAAAATATGTTTTCGACGGTAGAAACGACCGGGCGAACGTGGCAAGACGCGATTGGCGAGATACAGTTAGCCTTGAATTGCACCACCAATCGTGTAACTAAGTCAAGTCCTCTGGAGTTATTAATTGGCAAGGCAGCAAGGCCCTACTGTTTAACGTTGTCTGATAGTGTCGAGGAAAAGGAAGTAGACATCTCCAGTGTAAGACAACAGGCGATACAGAACATGGAGACTTGCGCTAGCTATGATAAAGACAGGTTCGACAAAACGAAAGCCAAGATAGTTAGGTTTAACCTTGGTGACTTTGTGTTACAAAAAAATGAGGAAAGGAACCAAACGAAGTTGGACCCGAAATTCAGGGGTCCATTCGTGATAGCAGAGATTTTGGAAGGGGACCGATATACATTAAAGACCTTAGACGGTAAACGGACATACAAGGACAGACATGACAAACTAAGAAAAATGCCAAATAGTTGCGTTCCTGATGAGTTGGACGTCGGCGACGATGACAGCGACGGTGATAATAACGATGCGAGTACACGGACCTCAGAGGATCATTAATACCACGTCGTGGTCGTACACCCAGTGTGATGCTCTGCGCGTTCGTAATACGTCCACTGTGACCCTCTGCGCCTTAGTAATACACCCAGTGTGGTGCTGTGCGCGTTCGTAATACACCCAGTGTGGTGCTCTGCGCGTTCGTAATACGTCCACTGTGACCCTCTGCGCCTTAGTAATACACCCAGTGTGGTGCTGTGCGCGTTCGTAATACGTCCAGTGAGATGCTCTGCGCGTTCGTAATACGTCCACTGTGACCCTCTGCGCCTTAGTAATACACCCAGTGTGGTGCTGTGCGCGTTCGTAATATGTCCAGTGAGATGTTCTGCGCTTTCGTAATACGCCCAATGTGGTAACACGATCCAACAATCTGAGATTCACCCGTGTGCGGAATCGAAAATGATCTGTCGTGTCGTTGCGGTCTGACTGGTGACTCACAGAATGCAACTAGCACTTCGAAATACAAACTATGACACTACCAATTTGAGTTCTCTTTCATTTCTTTGTTTGTTAAACCTTCGAACGGAATCTTGCTGTCAAACTGGACCCTTCACTTATTTGGAACATTTAACTGAATGGTAGATAATATTAGTTACAACGAGTCTAATGTTAAAAAAAAAAAAAAACTCTGTATTTTAGCTACACACGAGGACGTGTGACAGTCAGGATGGCCGTGTCGGAGATGAAAGGAAAGCCGAAGCCGTTCCTTGGAAACTTTGGGAACATCTTCTAGTAGTCTAGCCTGGATTTTATCATAGCTGTAATTGTTCGAGATTTGTGATATCAAGATTGGGTTCGAGGCGACAATTGGTCGCCGAACGTAGCCACGGTCACGGGATGGATGTTTTATCTAACGGAGGTCTGGAGTGGTTGTATGTGTTCTCCGAGAAATGTGGTTGTGGCGGCATGCGACCTCGAGAGCGGGCCTAGCCACGTGTGATGTTGCCTCGGAGGTGCCGATGCAATGGGACATACATTGTATTAGTAATCAAAACTCCAGGCAGAAACTGTCTAGCAACGGCGTTTGGAACTTTCTCGATGCTTCCAACGAGTGTGCCTAGCAACGGCGTTTGGAACCTTCTCGATGCTTCCAAACGGGTATAGAAAACAAAATGCAATCGTACAGGGAGAAAAATCTCCACGAGACTGGCATTCGTCTTGTGACTGCTTTAGAGAGTGACACGTCGTGTTTCTGTGCTTAAGATCAGTCTGCGCTTAGTAAGGAGTCATCCCGTTGATCGTGGATTCGTTTGAACTCAAATTATTGTTTATAACGATTATTAACTTATTGTTGACTTGTGTATAAGTGAAAATATAATCTTAGTTGTGTTAAACAATGGATAACTCACGTGAAGAATTGTCACGCGCCCAAAATTCCAATCTCACCCCGACATATATATTTATATATTTAATACAATTTCAAATATATATGTAATACAATTTCATTTTACTAACAATAAGGGGAATAAAACAAAGAACAATTAGTTAGATGCGGAAAATGTTAACTTTATTCAGATAAAATAAGATACATAATACAAACTAATGTTTAATTAAGTAACACTTAAAATACAAAGAAAGCCAAAAAAATAGAGAAAAAATGTATTTGATTAGTTTAATATTATGTTTCTATTTGTACACTTAATTTAACGATACATGATACCATACATCTTAATGTGTGTATGTCATTGTTAAACAATTATAAAGTATATTTATATAAGAGATATGAATAAGCTAATTTTTACATGTGTATGCATTACGCCAAAAATGTACGGGTAACGGCCTTGACTTCTCTTCGGCAAATGATGCACGTTGTGAATGCTGGCGAACAGTACTGACAAGTAGCTAGATGTCCACAAGGTAGGAACGTAATAGTCGCTTGTCGTTCCGTGCAAACTTTACACGAACGAGCATCTTTCAATGCTCGATTTTCTTGCTCCAGAGCAGCTAAAATAGTAAACAGTATATTTAAATACAATATATAATAGAATTTATTATATGTATACGGATTTCAGACAAATTAACGAATCTGTGTTTTTATTTTTATTACTTACCTACTTTCTCAGCGAGAGTTATTTCATTAGTATCATTTTCACTATTGGATCTCTCAGGACTCTCATCTGTAATTTCAATTGGTGCCTGAAATAAATATAATGTACATAAGTATATATTCTAATTATTAATTATACATATGGTTCAGGCTTTAAGTTTTTGTACTTACTTCTGCAGAAGTTTCATATAACTCCTGGCCTGTTACATTATTGACATATTCCCAGCCCCGTACTGGTAAAAAATGACCACAGCTGGGAGACGAAATCATATGTCTCTCCCATGGATCCTCTTCCGATCTCCAATTTCCTATAGTAATTCCACAATGGTAACAGGTAGTGAAATCATTTATTCCGGTGTAGAAGAAGCCTGCATGGGCTAATTCTTCACTTGTCTGTGTCATATATGTAGGCCATGTTGCGAATGAATTTAATCTGGATTCGTAAGTAGCGTATTCCAATATTGCTGCTTTCATAACATCTTTTAGTCCCAAACGGCTGAGATCATATGCCGTCGGGTTTCGTGAAAATCGATGGTCATTAAAATCAAATGACTCCTGATAATGTAAACCATAAGGACAAGATATATTTCTATTTCTTCGTCTTGTCCGTAGAACTTTAGCTGGATCTGCTCCCATTGGTACATTATTACAATGTTCATTGCGGATAAATCTGCACTCTGGAGAACGCATCTCATGAATTTGCATGGGAATATCACTCACAGACCACTGACTTGCCAGCAATTGACATTCAAAGCACCTTACGATATCCGCCTCGCCTGTATAGTAGAATCCTGCAGCTGCAAGACTGACAGGGTCAATGAAAGATACAGGCCAATTTCGAAAACTCGAACGTCTTACTGCTTCAAAACGAAAATCAGCATAATTTTCTTGAACGTCACGCGGCATTTCTATCGAGAATATCTGTGGCATTGTCGACGTCGACGGTATCGGTGATGTTAAATCAATCACCCTTGCTGAAGTTTCAGGGGATGGTATATCAACCATAATTTCTGGAAGTACCATGGATGTTGAAGGTACGGCTAACTCATCCGCCGATATTGAATGAACCGACGGATTTGAATCATCTGACAATGTCGAAGGAACAGCCAGTAATTCTTCATCTTCTGAAGATTCTGTATTATGTTCCATCAAATATCGGAAGTTGATTGTAGGAATCATTGTATCCATTTTAATTGTAATTTTTTGCGCCTTTAAACCTATTTAAAAGAAAAAGACATTGAAATTGAATCTACTAATTGTAGATGACTTAAGAAATATTATACGTGTACAATTGATCAAACAGAAATGTATTACAGACAAAACTTACGAATATCAGATGTTCTCGTCCCGCTTCAACAGCTCTCCAATTCTTCAAATGGAATCTTGACAAATATTTAATATCTTATTCTTGTATATTTTATATTTTTAAATTTACTAAAACTGCTCAATCGTACGAACGAGCCACACAAACTCTTCGAACATCAGTGTAATACTGAACCTTGCTGCTAGTATGTACAATCGGTTTATGGACACTATTACGTTTTTGTTGTTTATTTTAATCGTAAAGGTCTTTTTTCCTCGCTCTATAACCTTATACAGTCCGTAGTAGGGTGGTTGTAAGGGGTCTCCGATGGCGTCGTGGCGCAAAAATACGTAAGGCGATGTTTCGAGATTACGGAACACGAAGGTTCTCTTTTCGTCGTGTTGCGTAATCGGGTGAGGCCTGATCTTTTCTATTCGGTCTTTTAGGCGAGTTGCGCATTCCGAGTTGGCCTGTTGCTTAGTCGGTAAAAAGAATTCTGCCGGCAATTGTATGCCGGTGCCATAAACCATTTCGGCTGCCGTCACGTTCAGGTCCTCTTTAATAGCTGTTCGTATGCCTAATAGAACTATTGGCAAGATTTCTACCCAGTTGCTCGCAGCCTTTGGTTGTTTTAGTTGCTAACGTGGAATATCCACCGAACGTACAGACGCTAAGTAACTCGCTAATACGACCTCACGAGAGAATGACTTTCCGTCGCGATGATGCTGCAAAGGTAAACTATGATGGGGTGTGTCTAAGGACACGAAATCATTGGATTCATGGAGAATAGCCTTCGTTCAGAAGGTGAGGGAAATTGGCGTTGCTGCTAATTGGTCAATCTCCATATCGATGGTTAGAAAAAGATGCTAGCCGCCCTCGAAGGAAAGTTACTAGTGGGAGACGCCGTTCGTTGAAAAATATAATAAGTCTTTCCTATCTTCCCGTAGCTGGGACAAAGATTCTTTGTCTGTCTGAAGGACTTTAGTTAACTAAATCTTAAGATTTATGACAGGCCCTCAGGCTAGCCGAACATGTACTGCGGAGACGCATCGACATCTGGCAATCATCTTACTCGAAGAATAGGGTCTGCGTGTGGCGAGCCACGGGAGAGAAACCATTGGAATGTTTACTGTCGCGTGTCGCCACAAATATTTCTTTTAAGGAGAGCTATAGAATTACTCCATACCTTTGTTAGACAAAGCGTTCATCCCGTGACCGCGGCTACGTTCGACGACTTGCTGTCGCCTCGAGCCCAAGCTTATTATCACAAATCTCAAACAAATACAATCGGATCGAAAGACGACAATTGTTTAATTACGCCTATGATAGAATCTAGATTACGGTGTTAAGGGATTTTCCCGAAGTTCCAAAAGGAAGGCTCCGATGTCCTTTCATCTCCGACATATCTTTTACATCCTGTTAATGCAGTGTTATATCAAAACAATCACCCCTATTGTCTTAACAGAAATCAGAGGATCGATCAACTCGTGGTGTCGATTATTATAATCGTAGCGGGTATTTACGACACCCGTTGACGTGATATCAGGCGAACGCGTCTCCCCGCGACTGGTCGAAAATACAATGACAGACATTGTCGAATACTAATTGAATAAAATCATTTAATTTTCATAGAATTTGATATTTCTACGAGGAATCAATAAGTCTCTCGCATATAGTCTAATAGATCCTTTGATAGATCTAACGAAGAAGTACCTAACCGCGATTACAGCCAATTAGTACATATTATTCGCTACATAATTAATAACTGTATCACGTACATCGATGCAGGCGATATTGAAGAAAAAAGCCATTTTATGTTGTTACTATAACGAGTAAATTTACTCGTTCAACTTGAAAGGAATTAATAAAGAACCAGACTTTTAAGTAAGCATCCAGCAAGAATTTTAAATATTTCAAACAGAGATGTAGGTGTTATTCAAGAAAAAAGAACATTTTATTTTTTAATTAGCACGAGTAAATGAACAAATACCGATAATATAATATAACGCTTAATATGAATTTTATCTGTCTGATTATTTAATAGCTTAATTTATTTCACAGTAACGTCATCGACTCTGTAACGTCGCGCAAGACTTCTGCACGCTATCCGGCGCTGCTTGACCGCCGACGGTCTACGCACCGTCCTTCGACCCTCAACAAATCCAAGGAACCCGTAAAATGACAGCTTTTAATGCTATTGTTTTGACATATGTCGTCAATTTACGGAATAAGCTCCATATCCTAGAGATGCTTTTTGTTTATAGCCAGTTTAGAAAGGCCCTTGGATTTACTACACGCTATTAGGAAACCCGGAGAAAGCTGGTAGTGACTTAGTAAAAAACGAATGTTTAATCACCGGGAAATCCAGGTTTTCCGTTAAACAAGACATCAACTAGCAACATTGGTAGGAGGCTTCATCCCCTCTAGTCATTCTTTAACATTGACTTAAACCAATGGACATCATAGATCGTGCCCTCACCCTACTCACGAAAAGTGTGAACAACGAATCCACGTCCTTCATAAAAAGGGAACACCCACACCGAGCTTTCTTCTGTAATCCTACGAGAACGACCTACAGTTTTTCTACAACATTCATCCTGTCGATTACGAGGCTACTTCGGTTGCCTCTCTTACTCGTTCCTTGACTACGTCATATCTTAGCATATCGTCTACGTTACTGCATATCAGTGTAAAAGTGTTGAAAATATATAAAGTTATAGCTCTGTTAATCACAGTGTTATACTAATTCAACCACCCCTATTATCCTAGCCGAAATAAGGGGATCGATCTATCCGCGGTGTCGATTCATGCAATCGTAACGGGAATTTACGACTCCCGTTGACGCGCACTCTCGCAAGCGCGTCTCCCCGCGATAGGCCGAAAATACAGGCTCTTTTCCCTTTTTGTTCAAACTAATCGATAGTCGAAAACTAGTATCAAGGAGGTGTGAATGTAGTCTTAGTTTGTAGAAACTATTACAATGATAAAAATGGATATCGTATTAAATCGTAAAAGATGCCAATTTACGATAAAAATTAAGAAATCGTTCAATTTGATTTTGTTACAATGGAAAAACCGTCTCCTGCTATGTCAAAAAATCGTTACCGTTTGATTAACAAACCAACGCCTTGTTATGTTATATAAGGAACACGGAGGTCGCACGCGAGCTCTTTTGTGCCTGAAATTACGGAGAGTGAACATCGAAGAAGAATTTAAATATAAGGTAAATAAAGAAAAAATACCAAATAATAACATTGTAACTAGTAATTTATAACGTCTAAACCATTAATTTACAACACTTAAGCTATTAATTTATAACATTGAAGCCATTAATTTATAACATTTAAAGAATTAATTTATAACGTCTAAACTATTAATTTATAACATTTATACTATTAATTTATAACATTCAAGCTATTAATTTATAACATTTAAGCTGTTAATTTACAACATTTAAACTGTTATTTTATACATTTAGCCATTAATTTATAACATTTAAGCTATTAATTTATAACATTTAAGCCATTAATTTCTAACTTTTGAACTGTTATTTTATACATTTAGCCATTAATTTATAACATTTAAACTATTAATTTATATCATCTAAGCCATTAAATTATAACATTTAAGCTATTAATTTACAACATCTAAGCCACTAATTTAAAATATTTAAACTATTAATTTATATCATCTAAGCCATTAATTTATAATATTTAAGCCATTAATCTAAAACAATTCCTCCATTAATTCTTAACAACTATACCAATAATTTATAACCATATTCTCCCATTAATTCAAAGTAATTGTGCTCTTAATTTATAACAGTTGTACCATTAATCGGAAGCAACTCTACATTCATTGATTTAAATCAGTACCATCAATGTGAGTGAATTAATGATTTATATTGTATTATTTTATTAACGAAATCTTTCAGGTCCCTGGATTGCTATTTTATTTCTATATAGCATTATTTTTTAATTTTAAATACAGTACTTAATTTCTCATTTCACTATTTTGTATAAAAGCAGTGGTAACGCAGAGTGTAATTTTAAGATGTAATTTTCCATGTCTGCTAAAAGCCAAGGAAACAACACCATATTCATGGAATCAAGGAAGCAAGTGTAGTTTAACCGAAGGCAACGACATCTTATCTGTAGCTGCACATGAGTCATAGGACATTTCAAATAGTGTTGTTGTTTTGCCTCGGAGTACCAAAACCGTTAGATTACAAGTAATTTAGAAACAAATAAACTCCGGACAAAACAATGCCGCCGCTACAATGTCGCTTTATTATAAAATAATTTTACATCTCTGCTTCCAATGCGTAAAAACTCATATGTAAATGGGACCCGAGCGTAGTTACCTCCTCGTGGTGGGTCCCGGTAATTGGTATCGTTTTCCAAATAATAATACACCAAGTACTATTTCGAATATTAGTATTATTATTCGAAAACGATATCAAGCTAAAAACTACTTGAATATAGTCTGGTCTTGATCACCCAAAATAGTTTTGGTGATCTAAACTGGACTAATACCCCCCCGCGGGGGCAACGTGGGACATCGTGGGACATCGCAGGACACCGTGGGATGCGAGCGTATTAGCTTTAATTAATCATAAGATAGATACCTATGTTATGTACATTGTAAGCTCATTCTGTACAAAGATACTTATCTATCTTGGAACGACAAATAAAGATCTCGTCTCTCTTGATCCCCTCGCTTACCATACTGGAAAAATTGTTCCCACGATATATCGGTTCGCGATCACTAAGTTCTTTCAAACTGTCGCGTGGCGTACTCGCTCGCGTGTATTTCGGGTGCGTGCGGGTCAATGTGCTCTAGACAACTCTTCGGATTCGTAAGTCGCCCAAGGACAGCTCTGTCTTGGTGACTGCTCAACGTTCGCATCGGATCACGGGAGTTGTCGTCGTGCCGGTGATGCTTGCTAATCTGTTGAGGATTCAGTCGTGGATCTGCAGTCCTGTCCGATTGGTACTTCGGTACTCGGTCAGGGACCGCCAATTTCACGTCCTCCGTAATCCTGTTCGGCCCCGCGGGAGTGGACCCCACTGTTCAGTTGAGGTATTGCCTTCGTAATCCTGTTCAGCGGTCCCTCCCCGTGAGTGGACCCCACTGTTCAGTTGGGGCCTCGTGCCTTGGTAATCCTGTTCAGCGGTCCCTCCCTGTGAGTGGACCCCACTGTTCAGTTGGGGCCTCTTGCCTTCGTAATCCTGTTCAGCGGTCCCTCCCCGGGTTCCACTTGTTCAGTTGGAGTGTGTCAAGTTGCTGGCCTATGTGCTGGATCCACGGCTGAATTACTAGTGGATCACTGGCATCATCTGTCGGCGCCATCGACCGCGACTCGTGTAAGTTTCGAACGGCGAAACAGGAATCGAGTTACGGCCAATTCTTGGGCTTTCCGTTGAACCTCGGGGTTATCTCGAGTACGGGGGTACGTCGCGTAGGTTTGTTAGTTCTTTCGAGAGATCGCGATCTCGTCCGTTTCGGGACAGTGTCAGTAGCTTCATCTTCTTCTTTTCGTTCCAAGTTAGATAAATGTGTCTTTGATACCGAATGTTGCCAGTAGGGATGCGAATTATTGTATATTTGTACTGATCGATGTAATCGTTGTGTGGGAGATAGATGATGCGTTACGTATGCCTTGTTCTACGTTTGTAAAGATTCATGTTAGCGCTGCGTTGGAGATATGTGTTTCGCAGTTAGACTACGAAACAACTATTTCTTTACGCAGGCCCATGGTCAAGTAGTGTCAAAACTGGACATTCTGCCAATAGGTTGAATGTCGAGATCGATGTGTAGTGTTAAATAACCCATGGGCGGGTCTCGTGCGTAGTCACCTCCTCGTGGTGAGACCTGGTAATTGGCATCGTTTTCCAAAAATTAATCAGTCGATTAATCCTTGGAAAACGATACCAAGCCAAGATCTACGCAACAGTCCAGTTTGGATCACCAAGAGCCCCTAAGATCATTTTGGATGATCTACACTGGACTGCAATATTAATTTATAACATTTAAGCCATTAATTTACAATATTTACGTCATGAATTTACAACAATAAGTCACAAATTCATAACATTAAAGCTATTAATTTTTACATTTATACCATTAATTCCTAACACTCAAACTATTAATTTATAACACTTAAGCTATTAATTTATAATGTTTAAGCAAATAATTAACAACGATTAAACTATTAATTTAAAACAATTGAAACAATAATTGGCACATTTAAAACATTAATTTATAAGAATCAAACCATTCCTCGAGGAATCAGTAAGTCTCGCGCTAATAGCCCAATACATCGATAGATTTAACGAAGAAATACGTAACCGCGATTACAACCAATTAGATCATATTATTTGCTACATAATTAATAACTGTATCACGTACAGCGATGCAGGCGGTATTGAAGAAATAAAGCCATTTTATGTTACAACTATAACGAGTAAATTTAATCGTTTAATTTGTGAAGAATTAAAAAGGTACCTGACTTCTAAATAAGCATTAAATAAGAATCTTAAATATCGCAAACAGTGATGTAGGTGTTACTCAAGAAAAAAGAACGTTTTATTTTTTAATTAGCACGAGTAAATGAACGAATATCGATAATATAATATAACGCTTAATACGAATCTTATCTGTCTGATTATTTAATAGCTAAACTTATTTCACAGTAACGTCATCGACTGCCCTTAGGCTCTTTTCCCTTTTTGTCCAAACTAATCGATACTCGAAAACTAGTATCATGTAGGTGTGAATATAGTCTTAGTTTGTAGAAACTATTAAAATGATAAAAATGGATATCGTATTAAATCGTAAAAGATGCCAATTTACGATAAAAATTAAGAAATCGTTCAATTTGATTTTGTTACAATGGAAAAACCGTCTCCTGCTATGTCAAAAAATCGTTACCGTTTGATTAACAAACCGACGCCTTGTTATGTTATATAAGGAACACGGAGGTCGCGCGCGAGCTCTTTTGTGCCTGAAATTCCGGAGAGTGAACATCGAAGAAGAACATAAATATCAGGTAAGTAAGAAAAAATATCAAACAACAACATTGTAACTAGTAATTTATAACGTTTAAACCATTAATTTACAACACTTAAGCTATTAATTTATAACATTCAAGCCATTAATTTATAACATTTAAGGAATTAATTTATAACGTCTAAACTATTAATTTATAACATTTAAGCTATTAATTTATAACATTTAAGCCATTAATTTCTAACTTTTGAACTGTTATTTTATACATTTAGCCATTAATTTATAACATTTAAACTATTAATTTATATCATCTAAGCCATTAAATTATAACATTCAAGCTATTAATTTATAACATTTAAACTGTTAATTTATAACATTTAAACCATTAATTTACAGCATTTAAAGTGGTATTTTATACATTTAAGCCATTAATTTATAACATTTAAGCTATTAATTTATAACATTTAAACTATTAATTTCTAACATTTAAGCCATTAATTTCTAACATTTAAGCAATTAATTGACAACATCTGAGCCACTAATTTACAACATTTAAACTGTTGTTTTATACATTTAAGCTATTATTTTATAACATTTAAGCTATTAATTAACAACATCTAAGCCATTAATTTACAACATTTAAAGTGTTATTTTATACATTTAAGCTATTAATTTATAACATTTAAGCTATTAATTTATAACATTTAAGCCATTAATTTCTAACTTTTGAACTGTTATTTTATACATTTAGCCATTAATTTATAACATTTAAACTATTAATTTATATCATCTAAGCCATTAAATTATAACATTCAAGCTATTAATTTATAACATTTAAACTGTTAATTTATAACATTTAAACCATTAATTTACAGCATTTAATGTGTTATTTTATACACTTAAGCCATTAATTTATAACATTTAAGCAATTAATTTATAACATTTAAACTATTAATTTCTAACATTTAAGCCATTAATTTCTAACATTTATGCAATTAATTGACAACATCTGAGCCACTAATTTACAACGTTTAAACTGTTGTTTTATACATTGAAGCTATTATTTTATAACATTTAAGCTATTAATTAACATCTAAGCCATTAATTTACAACATTTAAAGTGTTATTTTATACATTTAAGCTATTAATTTATAACATTTAAGCTATTAATTTATATCATCTAAGCCATTAATTTATAATATTTAAGCCATTAATCTAAAACAATTCCTCCATTAATTCTTAACAACTATACCAATAATTTATAACCATATTCTCCCATTAATTCAAAGTAATTGTTCTCTTAATTTATAACAGTTGTACCATTAATCGGAAGCAACTCTACATTCATTGATTTAAATCAGTACCATCAATGTGAGTGAATTAATGATTTATATTGTATTATTTTATTAACGAAATCTTTCAGGTCCCTGGATTGCTATTTTATTTCTATATAGCATTATTTTTTAATTTTAAATACAGTACTTAATTTCCCATTTCACTATTTTGTATAAAAGCAGTGGTAACGCAGAGTGTAATTTTAAGATGTAATTTTCCATGTCTGCTAAAAACCAAGGAAACAACACCATATTCATGGAATCAAGGAAGCAAGTGTAGTTTAACCGAAGGCAACGACATCTTATCTGTAGCTGCACATGAGTCATAGGACATTTCAAATAGTGTTGTTGTTTTGCCTCGGAGTACCAAAACCGTTAGATTACAAGTAATTTAAAAACAAATAAACTCCGGACAAAACAATGCCGCCGCTACAATGTCGCTTTATTATAAAATAATTTTACATCTCTGCTTCCAATGCGTAAAAACTCATATGTAAATGGGACCCGAGCGTAGTTACCTCCTCGTGGTGGGTCCCGGTAATTGGTATCGTTTTCCAAATAATAATACACCAATTACTATTTCGAATATTAGTATTATTATTCGAAAACGATATCAAGCTAAAAACTACTTGAATATAGTCTGGTCTTGATCACCCAAAATAGTTTTGGTGATCTAAACTGGACTAATACCCCCCCGAGGGGGCAACGTGGGACATCGTGGGACATCGCAGGACACCGTGGGATGCGAGCGTATTAGCTTTAATTAATCATAAGATAGATACCTATGTTATGTACATTGTAAGCTCATTCTGTACAAAGATACTTATCTATCTTGGAACGACAAATAAAGATCTCGTCTCTCTAGATCCCCTCGCTTACCATACTGGAAAAATTGTTCCCACGATATATCGGTTCGCGATCACTCAGTTCTTTCAAACTGTCGCGTGGCGTACTCGCTCGCGTGTATTTCGGGTGCGTGCGGGTCAATGTGCTCTAGACAACTCTTCGGATTCGTAAGTCGCCCAAGGACAGCTCTGTCTTGGTGACTGCTCAACGTTTGCATCGGATCACGGGAGTTGTCGTCGTGCCGGTGATGCTCGCTAATCTGTTGGGGATTCACTCGTGGATCTGCAGTCCTGTCCTATTGGTACTTCGGTACTCGGTCAGGGACCAGCAATTTCACGTCCTCCGTAATCCTGTTCGGCCCCGCGGGAGTGGACCCCACTGTTCAGTTGGGGCCTCGTGCCTTGGTAATCCTGTTCAGCGGTCCCTCCCTGTGAGTGGATCACACTGTTCAGTTGGGGCCTCTTGCCTTCGTAATCCTGTTCAGCGGTCCCTCCCCGGGTTCCACTTGTTCAGTTGGAGTGTGTCAAGTTGCTGGTCTATGTGCTGGATCCACGGCTGAATTACTAGTGGATCACTGGCATCATCTGTCGGCACCATCGACCGCGACTCGTGTAAGTTTCGAACGGCGAAACAGGAATCGAGTTACGGCCATTCCTGGGCTTTCCGTTGAACCTCGGGGTTATCTCGTGTACGGGGGTACGTCGCGTAGGTTTGTTAGTTCTTTCGAGAGATCGCGATCTCGTCCGTTTCGGGGACAGTGTCAGTAGCTTCATCTTCTTCTTTTCGTTCCAAGTTAGATAAATGTGTCTTTGATGCCGAATGTTGCCAGTAGGGATGCGAATTATTGTATATTTGTACTGATCGATGTAATCGTTGTGTGGGAGATAGATGATGCGTTACGTATGCCTTGTTCTACGTTTGTAAAGATTCATGTTAGCGCTGCGTTGGAGATATGTGTTTCGCAGTTAGACTACGAAACAATTATTTCTTTACGCAGGCCCATGGTCAAGTAGTGTCAAAACTGGACATTCTGCCAATAGGTTGAATGTCGAGATCGATGTGTAGTGTTAAATAACCCATGGGCGGGTCTCGTGCGTAGTCACCTCCTCGTGGTGAGACCTGGTAATTGGCATCGTTTTCCAAAAATTAATCAGTCGATTAATCCTTGGAAAACGATACCAAGCCAAGATCTACGCAACAGTCCAGTTTGGATCACCAAGAGCCCCTAAGATCATTTTGGATGATCTACACTGGACTGCAATATTAATTTATAACATTTAAGCCATTAATTTACAATATTTACGTCATGAATTTACAACAATAAGTCACAAATTCATAACATTAAAGCTATTAATTTTTACATTTATACCATTAATTCCTAACACTCAAACTATTAATTTATAACACTTAAGCTATTAATTTATAATGTTTAAGCAAATAATTAACAACGATTAAACTATTAATTTAAAACAATTGAAACAATAATTGGCACATTTAAAACATTAATTTATAAGAATCAAACCATTCCTCGAGGAATCAGTAAGTCTCGCGCTAATAGCCCAATACATCGATAGATTTAACGAAGAAATACGTAACCGCGATTACAACCAATTAGATCATATTATTTGCTACATAATTAATAACTGTATCACGTACAGCGATGCAGGCGGTATTGAAGAAATAAAGCCATTTTATGTTACAACTATAACGAGTAAATTTAATCGTTTAATTTGTGAAGAATTAAAAAGGTACCTGACTTCTAAATAAGCATTAAATAAGAATCTTAAATATCGCAAACAGTGATGTAGGTGTTACTCAAGAAAAAAGAACGTTTTATTTTTTAATTAGCACGAGTAAATGAACGAATATCGATAATATAATATAACGCTTAATACGAATCTTATCTGTCTGATTATTTAATAGCTAAACTTATTTCACAGTAACGTCATCGACTGCCCTTAGGCTCTTTTCCCTTTTTGTCCAAACTAATCGATACTCGAAAACTAGTATCATGTAGGTGTGAATATAGTCTTAGTTTGTAGAAACTATTAAAATGATAAAAATGGATATCGTATTAAATCGTAAAAGATGCCAATTTACGATAAAAATTAAGAAATCGTTCAATTTGATTTTGTTACAATGGAAAAACCGTCTCCTGCTATGTCAAAAAATCGTTACCGTTTGATTAACAAACCGACGCCTTGTTATGTTATATAAGGAACACGGAGGTCGCGCGCGAGCTCTTTTGTGCCTGAAATTCCGGAGAGTGAACATCGAAGAAGAACATAAATATCAGGTAAGTAAGAAAAAATATCAAACAGCAACATTGTAACTAGTAATTTATAACGTCTAAACCATTAATTTACAACACTTAAGCTATTAATTTATAACATTCAAGCCATTAATTTATAACATTTAAGGAATTAATTTATAACGTCTAAACTATTAATTTATAACATTTAAGATATTAATTTATAACATTTAAGCCATTAATTTCTAACTTTTGAACTGTTATTTTATACATTTAGCCATTAATTTATAACATTTAAACTATTAATTTATATCATCTAAGCCATTAAATTATAACATTCAAGCTATTAATTTATAACATTTAAACTGTTAATTTATAACATTTAAACCATTAATTTACAGCATTTAATGTGTTATTTTATACACTTAAGCCATTAATTTATAACATTTAAGCAATTAATTTATAACATTTAAACTATTAATTTCTAACATTTAAGCCATTAATTTCTAACATTTATGCAATTAATTGACAACATCTGAGCCACTAATTTACAACGTTTAAACTGTTGTTTTATACATTGAAGCTATTATTTTATAACATTTAAGCTATTAATTAACATCTAAGCCATTAATTTACAACATTTAAAGTGTTATTTTATACATTTAAGCTATTAATTTATAACATTTAAGCTATTAATTTATATCATCTAAGCCATTAATTTATAATATTTAAGCCATTAATCTAAAACAATTCCTCCATTAATTCTTAACAACTATACCAATAATTTATAACCATATTCTCCCATTAATTCAAAGTAATTGTTCTCTTAATTTATAACAGTTGTACCATTAATCGGAAGCAACTCTACATTCATTGATTTAAATCAGTACCATCAATGTGAGTGAATTAATTATTTATATTGTATTATTTTATTAACGAAATCTTTCAGGTCCCTGGATTGCTATTTTATTTCTATATAGCATTATTTTTTAATTTTAAATACAGTACTTAATTTCCCATTTCACTATTTTGTATAAAAGCAGTGGTAACGCAGAGTGTAATTTTAAGATGTAATTTTCCATGTCTGCTAAAAACCAAGGAAACAACACCATATTCATGGAATCAAGGAAGCAAGTGTAGTTTAACCGAAGGCAACGACATCTTATCTGTAGCTGCACATGAGTCATAGGACATTTCAAATAGTGTTGTTGTTTTGCCTCGGAGTACCAAAACCGTTAGATTACAAGTAATTTAAAAACAAATAAACTCCGGACAAAACAATGCCGCCGCTACAATGTCGCTTTATTATAAAATAATTTTACATCTCTGCTTCCAATGCGTAAAAACTCATATGTAAATGGGACCCGAGCGTAGTTACCTCCTCGTGGTGGGTCCCGGTAATTGGTATCGTTTTCCAAATAATAATACACCAATTACTATTTCGAATATTAGTATTATTATTCGAAAACGATATCAAGCTAAAAACTACTTGAATATAGTCTGGTCTTGATCACCCAAAATAGTTTTGGTGATCTAAACTGGACTAATACCCCCCCGAGGGGGCAACGTGGGACATCGTGGGACATCGCAGGACACCGTGGGATGCGAGCGTATTAGCTTTAATTAATCATAAGATAGATACCTATGTTATGTACATTGTAAGCTCATTCTGTACAAAGATACTTATCTATCTTGGAACGACAAATAAAGATCTCGTCTCTCTAGATCCCCTCGCTTACCATACTGGAAAAATTGTTCCCACGATATATCGGTTCGCGATCACTCAGTTCTTTCAAACTGTCGCGTGGCGTACTCGCTCGCGTGTATTTCGGGTGCGTGCGGGTCAATGTGCTCTAGACAACTCTTCGGATTCGTAAGTCGCCCAAGGACAGCTCTGTCTTGGTGACTGCTCAACGTTTGCATCGGATCACGGGAGTTGTCGTCGTGCCGGTGATGCTCGCTAATCTGTTGGGGATTCACTCGTGGATCTGCAGTCCTGTCCTATTGGTACTTCGGTACTCGGTCAGGGACCAGCAATTTCACGTCCTCCGTAATCCTGTTCGGCCCCGCGGGAGTGGACCCCACTGTTCAGTTGGGGCCTCGTGCCTTGGTAATCCTGTTCAGCGGTCCCTCCCTGTGAGTGGATCACACTGTTCAGTTGGGGCCTCTTGCCTTCGTAATCCTGTTCAGCGGTCCCTCCCCGGGTTCCACTTGTTCAGTTGGAGTGTGTCAAGTTGCTGGTCTATGTGCTGGATCCACGGCTGAATTACTAGTGGATCACTGGCATCATCTGTCGGCACCATCGACCGCGACTCGTGTAAGTTTCGAACGGCGAAACAGGAATCGAGTTACGGCCAATTCCTGGGCTTTCCGTTGAACCTCGGGGTTATCTCGTGTACGGGGGTACGTCGCGTAGGTTTGTTAGTTCTTTCGAGAGATCGCGATCTCGTCCGTTTCGGGACAGTGTCAGTAGCTTCATCTTCTTCTTTTCGTTCCAAGTTAGATAAATGTGTCTTTGATGCCGAATGTTGCCAGTAGGGATGCGAATTATTGTATATTTGTACTGATCGATGTAATCGTTGTGTGGGAGATAGATGATGCGTTACGTATGCCTTGTTCTACGTTTGTAAAGATTCATGTTAGCGCTGCGTTGGAGATATGTGTTTCGCAGTTAGACTACGAAACAATTATTTCTTTACGCAGGCCCATGGTCAAGTAGTGTCAAAACTGGACATTCTGCCAATAGGTTGAATGTCGAGATCGATGTGTAGTGTTAAATAACCCATGGGCGGGTCTCGTGCGTAGTCACCTCCTCGTGGTGAGACCTGGTAATTGGCATCGTTTTCCAAAAATTAATCAGTCGATTAATCCTTGGAAAACGATACCAAGCCAAGATCTACGCAACAGTCCAGTTTGGATCACCAAGAGCCCCTAAGATCATTTTGGATGATCTACACTGGACTGCAATATTAATTTATAACATTTAAGCCATTAATTTACAATATTTACGTCATGAATTTACAACAATAAGTCACAAATTCATAACATTAAAGCTATTAATTTTTACATTTATACCATTAATTCCTAACACTCAAACTATTAATTTATAACACTTAAGCTATTAATTTATAATGTTTAAGCAAATAATTAACAACGATTAAACTATTAATTTAAAACAATTGAAACAATAATTGGCACATTTAAAACATTAATTTATAAGAATCAAACCATTCCTCGAGGAATCAGTAAGTCTCGCGCTAATAGCCCAATACATCGATAGATTTAACGAAGAAATACGTAACCGCGATTACAACCAATTAGATCATATTATTTGCTACATAATTAATAACTGTATCACGTACAGCGATGCAGGCGGTATTGAAGAAATAAAGCCATTTTATGTTACAACTATAACGAGTAAATTTAATCGTTTAATTTGTGAAGAATTAAAAAGGTACCTGACTTCTAAATAAGCATTAAATAAGAATCTTAAATATCGCAAACAGTGATGTAGGTGTTACTCAAGAAAAAAGAACGTTTTATTTTTTAATTAGCACGAGTAAATGAACGAATATCGATAATATAATATAACGCTTAATACGAATCTTATCTGTCTGATTATTTAATAGCTAAACTTATTTCACAGTAACGTCATCGACTGCCCTTAGGCTCTTTTCCCTTTTTGTCCAAACTAATCGATACTCGAAAACTAGTATCATGTAGGTGTGAATATAGTCTTAGTTTGTAGAAACTATTAAAATGATAAAAATGGATATCGTATTAAATCGTAAAAGATGCCAATTTACGATAAAAATTAAGAAATCGTTCAATTTGATTTTGTTACAATGGAAAAACCGTCTCCTGCTATGTCAAAAAATCGTTACCGTTTGATTAACAAACCGACGCCTTGTTATGTTATATAAGGAACACGGAGGTCGCGCGCGAGCTCTTTTGTGCCTGAAATTCCGGAGAGTGAACATCGAAGAAGAACATAAATATCAGGTAAGTAAGAAAAAATATCAAACAGCAACATTGTAACTAGTAATTTATAACGTCTAAACCATTAATTTACAACACTTAAGCTATTAATTTATAACATTCAAGCCATTAATTTATAACATTTAAGGAATTAATTTATAACGTCTAAACTATTAATTTATAACATTTAAGATATTAATTTATAACATTTAAGCCATTAATTTCTAACTTTTGAACTGTTATTTTATACATTTAGCCATTAATTTATAACATTTAAACTATTAATTTATATCATCTAAGCCATTAAATTATAACATTCAAGCTATTAATTTATAACATTTAAACTGTTAATTTATAACATTTAAACCATTAATTTACAGCATTTAATGTGTTATTTTATACACTTAAGCCATTAATTTATAACATTTAAGCAATTAATTTATAACATTTAAACTATTTATTTCTAACATTTAAGCCATTAATTTCTAACATTTATGCAATTAATTGACAACATCTGAGCCACTAATTTACAACCTTTAAACTGTTGTTTTATACATTTAAGCTATTATTTTATAACATTTAAGCTATTAATTAACAACATCTAAGCCATTAATTTACAACATTTAATGTGTTATTTTATACATTTAAGCTATTAATTTATAACATTTAAGCTATTAATTTATAACATTGAAGCCATTGAATTATAACATTCAAGCTATTAATTTATAACATTTAGACTGTTAATTTATAACATTTAAACCATTAATTTACAGCATTTAAAATGTTATTTTATACATTTAAGCCATTAATTTATAACATTTAAGCTATTAATTTATAACATTTAAGCCATTAATTTCTAACTTTTGAACTGTTATTTTATACATTTTGCCAATAATTTATAACATTTAAACTATTAATTTATATCATCCAAGCCATTAAATTATAACATTTAAGCTATTAATTTACAACATCTAAGCCACTAATTTACAATATTTAAACTATTAATTTATATCATCTAAGCCATTAATTTATAATATTTAAGCCATTAAGCTAAAACAATTCCTCCATTAATTCTTAACAACTATACCAATAATTTATAACCATATTCTCCCATTAATTCAAAGTAATTGTGCTCTTAATTTATAACAGTTGTACCATTAATCGGAAGCAACTCTACATTCATTGATTTAAATCAGTACCATCAATGTGAGTGAATTAATTATTTATATTGTATTATTTTATTAACGAAATCTTTCAGGTCCCTGGATTGCTATTTTATTTCTATATAGCATTATTTTTTAATTTTAAATACAGTACATAATTTCTCATTTCACTATTTTGTATAAAAGCAGTGGTAACGCAGAGTGTAATTTTAAGATGTAATTTTCCATGTCTGCTAAAAACCAAGGAAACAACACCATATTTATGGAATCAAGGAAGCAAGTGTAGTTTAAACGAAGGCAACGACATCTTATCTGTAGCTGCACATGAGTCATAGGACATTTCAAATAGTGTTGCTGTTTTGCCTCGGAGTACCAAAACCGTTAGATTACAAGTAATTTAAAAACAAATAAACTCCGGACAAAACAATGCCGCCGCTACAATGTCGCTTTATTATAAAATAATTTTACATCTCTGCTTCCAATGCGTAAAAACTCATATGTAAATGGGACCCGAGCGTAGTTACCTCCTCGTGGTGGGTCCCGGTAATTGGTATCGTTTTCCAAATAATAATACACCAAGTACTATTTCGAATATTAGTATTATTATTCGAAAACGATATCAAGCTAAAAACTACTTGAATATAGTCTGGTCTTGATCACCCAAAATAGTTTTGGTGATCTAAACTGGACTAATACACCCCCCCCCCGCGGGGGCAACGTGGGACATCGTGGGACATCGCAGGACACCGTGGGATGCGAGCGTATTAGCTTTAATTAATCATAAGATAGATACCTATGTTATGTACATTGTAAGCTCATTCTGTACAAAGATACTTATCTATCTTGGAACGACAAATAAAGATCTCGTCTCTCTTGATCCCCTCGCTTACGATACTGGAAAAATTGTTCCCACGATATATCGGTTCGCGATCACTCAGTTCTTTCAAACTGTCGCGTGGCGTACTCGCTCGCGTGTATTTCGGGTGCGTGCGGGTCAATGTGCTCTAGACAACTCTTCGGATTCGTAAGTCGCCCAAGGACAGCTCTGTCTTGGTGACTGCTCAACGTTTGCATCGGATCACGGGAGTTGTCGTCGTGCCGGTGATGCTTGCTAATCTGTTGGGGATTCAGTCGTGGATCTGCAGTCCTGTCCGATTGGTACTTCGGTACTCGGTCAGGGACCAGCAATTTCACGTCCTCCGTAATCCTGTTCGGCCCCGCGGGAGTGGACCCCACTGTTCAGTTGAGGTATTGCCTTCGTAATCCTGTTCAGCGGTCCCTCCCCGTGAGTGGACCCCACTGTTCAGTTGGGGCCTCGTGTCTTGGTAATCCTGTTCAGCGGTCCCACCCTGTGAGTGGACCCCACTGTTCAGTTGGGGCCTCTTGCCTTCGTAATCCTGTTCAGCGGTCCCTCCCCGGGTTCCACTTGTTCAGTTGGAGTGTGTCAAGTTGCTGGCCTATGTGCTGGATCCACGGCTGAATTACTAGTGGATCACTGGCATCATCTGTCGGCGCCATCGACCGCGACTCGTGTAAGTTTCGAACGGCGAAACAGGAATCGAGTTACGGCCAATTCTTGGGCTTTCCGTTGAACCTCGGGGTTATCTCGTGTACGGGGGTACGACGCGTAGGTTTGTTAGTTCTTTCGAGAGATCGCGATCTCGTCCGTTTCGGGACAGTGTCAGTAGCTTCATCTTCTTCTTTTCGCTCCAAGTTAGATAAATGTGTCTTTGATACCGAATGTTGCCAGTAGGGATGCGAATTATTGTTTATTTGTACTGATCGATGTAATCGTTGTGTGGGAGATAGATGATGCGTTACGTATGCCTTGTTCTACGTTTGTAAAGATTCATGTTAGCGCTGCGTTGGAGATATGTGTTTCGCAGTTAGACTACGAAACAACTATTTCTTTACGCAGGCCCATGGTCAAGTAGTGTCAAAACTGGACATTCTGCCAATAGGTTGAATGTCGAGATCGATGTGTAGTGTTAAATAACCCATGGGCGGGTCTCGTGCGTAGTCACCTCCTCGTGGTGAGACCTGGTAATTGGCATCGTTTTCCAAAAATTAATCAGTCGATTAATCTTTGGAAAACGATTCCAAGCCAAGACCTACGCAACAGTCCAGTTTGGATCAACAAAAGCCGCTAAGATCATTTTGGATGATCTACACTGGACTGCACTATTAATTTATAACATTTAAGCCATTAATTTACAATATTTACGTCATGAATTTACAACAATAAGTCACAAATTCATAACATTTAAGCTATTAATTTTTACATTTATACCATTAATTCCTAACACTCAAACTATTAATTTATAACACTTAAGGTATTAATTTATAACATTTATGCAAATAATTAACAACGATTAAACTATTAATTTATAACAATTGAAACAATAATTGGCACATTTAAAACATTAATTTATAAGAATCAAACCATTCCTCGAGGAATCAGTAAGTCTCGCGCTAATAGCCCAATACATCGATAGATTTAACGAAGAAATACGTAACCGCGATTACAACCAATTAGATCATATTATTTGCTACATAATTAATAACTGTATCACGTACAGCGATGCAGGCGGTATTGAAGAAATAAAGCCATTTTATGTAACAACTATAACGAGTAAATTTAATCGTTTAACTTGTGAAGAATTAAAAAGGTACCTGACTTCTAAATAAGCATTAAATAAGAATCTTAAATATCGCAAACAGTGATGTAGGTGTTACTCAAGAAAAAAGAACGTTTTATTTTTTAATTAGCACGAGTAAATGAACGAATATCGATAATATAATATAACGCTTAATATGAATTTTATCTGTCTGATTATTTAATAGCTTAACTTATTTCACAGTAACGTCATCGACTGCACTTAGGCTCTTTTCCCTTTTTGTCCAAACTAATCGATAGTCGAAAACTAGTATCATGTAGGTGTGAATATAGTCTTAGTTTGTAGAAACTATTAAAATGATAAATATGGATATCGTATTAAATCGTAAAAGATGCCAATTTACGAGAAAAATTAAGAAATCGTTCAATTTGATTTTGTTACAATGGAAAAACCGTCTCCTGCTATGTCAAAAAATCGTTACCGTTTGATTAACAAACCGACGCCTTGTTATGTTATATAAGGAACACGGAGGTCGCGCGCGAGCTCTTTTGTGCCTGATATTCCGGAGAGTGAACATCGAAGAAGAACATAAATATCAGGTAAGTAAGAAAAAATATCAAACAACAACATTGTAACTAGTAATTTATAACGTCTAAACCATTAATTTACAACACTTAAGCTATTAATTTATAACATTCAAGCCATTAATTTATAACATTTAAGGAATTAATTTATAACGTCTAAACTATTAATTTATAACATTTATGCTATTAATTTATAACATTTAAGCCATTAATTTCTAACTTTTGAACTGTTATTTTATACATTTAGCCATTAATTTATAACATTTAAACTATTAATTTATATCATCTAAGCCATTAAATTATAACATTCAAGCTATTAATTTGTAACATTTAAACTGTTAATTTATAACATTTAAACCATTAATTTACAGCATTTAATGTGTTATTTTATACATTTAAGCCATTAATTTATAACATTTAAGCTATTAATTTATAACATTTAAGCCATTAACTTCTAACTTTTGAACTGTTATTTTATACATTTTGCCAATAATTTATAACATTTAAACTATTAATTTATATCATCTAAGCCATTAATTTATAATATTTAAGCCATTAATCTAAAACAATTCCTCCATTAATTCTTAACAACTATACCAATAATTTATAACCATATTCTCCCATTAATTCAAAGTAATTGTGCTCTTAATTTATAACAGTTGTACCATTAATCGGAAGCAACTCTACATTCATTGATTTAAATCAGTACCATCAATGTGAGTGAATTAATGATTTATATTGTATTATTTTATTAACGAAATCTTTCAGGTCCCTGGATTGCTATTTTATTTCTATATAGCATTATTTTTTAATTTTAAATACAGTACTTAATTTCTCATTTCACTATTTTGTATAAAAGCAGTGGTAACGCAGAGTGTAATTTTAAGATGTAATTTTCCATGTCTGCTAAAAACCAAGGAAACAACACCATATTCATGGAATCAAGGAAGCAAGTGTAGTTTAACCGAAGGCAACGACATCTTATCTGTAGCTGCACATGAGTCATAGGACATTTCAAATAGTGTTGTTGTTTTGCCTCGGAGTACCAAAACCGTTAGATTACAAGTAATTTAAAAACAAATAAACTCCGGACAAAACAATGCCGCCGCTACAATGTCGCTTTATTATAAAATAATTTTACATCTCTGCTTCCAATGCGTAAAAACTCATATGCAAATGGGACCCGAGCGTAGTTACCTCCTCGTGGTGGGTCCCGGTAATTGGTATCGTTTTCCAAATAATAATACACCAAGTACTATTTCGAATATTAGTATTATTATTCGAAAACGATATCAAGCTAAAAACTACTTGAATATAGTCTGACTTGATCACCCAAAATAGTTTTGGAGATCTAAACTGGACTAATACCCCCCCGCGGGGGCAACGTGGGACATCGTGGGACATCGCAGGACACCGTGGGATGCGAGCGTATTAGCTTTAATTAATCATAAGATAGATACCTATGTTATGTACATTCTAAGCTCATTCTGTAAAAAGATACTTATCTATCTTGGAACGACAAATAAAGATCTCGTCTCTCTTGATCCCCTCGCTTACCATACTGGAAAAATTGTTCCCACGATATATCGGTTCGCGATCACTCAGTTCTTTCAAACTGTCTCGTGGCGTACTCGCTCGCGTGTATTTCGGGTGCGTGCGGGTCAATGTGCTCTAGACAACTCTTCGGATTCGTAAGTCGCCCAAGGACAGCTCTGTCTTGGTGACTGCTCAAAGTTTGCATCGGATCACGGGAGTTGTCGTCGTGCCGGTGATGCTTGCTAATCTGTTGGGGATTCACTCGTGGATCTGCAGTCCTATACGATTGGTACTTGGGTACTGGATCAGAGACCACCAATTTCACGTCCTCCGTAATCCTGTTCGGCCCCGCGGGAGTGGACCCCACTGTTCAGTTGAGGTATTGCCTTCGTAATCCTGTTCAGCGGGCCCTCCCCGGGTTCCACTTGTTCAGTTGGAGTGTGTCAAGTTGCTGGCCTATGTGCTGGATCCACGGCTGAATTACTAGCGGATCACTGGCATCATCTGTCGGCGCCATCGACCGCGACTCGTGTAAGTTTCGAACGGCGAAACAGGAATCGAGTTACGGCCAATTCTTGGGCTTTCCGTTGAACCTCGGGGTTATCTCGTGTACGGGGGTACGTCGCGTAGGTTTGTTAGTTCTTTCGAGAGATCGCGATCTCGTCCGTTTCGGGACAGTGTCAGTAGCTTCATCTTCTTCTTTTCGTTCCAAGTTAGATAAATGTGTCTTTGATATCGAATGTTGCCAGTAGGGATGCGAATTATTGTATATTTGTACTGATCGATGTAATCGTTGTGTGGGAGATAGATGATGCGTTACGTATGCCTTGTTCTACCTTTGTAAAGATTCATGTTAGCGCTGCGTTGGAGATATGTGTTTCGCAGTTAGACTACGAAACAACTATTTCTTTACGCAGGCCCATGGTCAAGTAGTGTCAAAACTGGACACTCTGCCAATAGGTTGAATGTCGAGATCGATGTGTAGTTTTAAATAACCCATGGGCGGGTCTCGTGCGTAGTCACCTCCTCGTGGTGGGACCTGGTAATTGGCATCGTTTTCCAAAAATTAATCAGTCGATTAATCTTTGGAAAACGATACCAAGCCAAGAACTACGCAACAGTCCAGTTTGGATCACCAAAAGCCCCTAAGATCATTTTGGATGGTCTACACTGGACTGCACTATTAATTTATAACATTTAAGCCATTAATTTACAATATTTACGTCATGAATTTACAACAATAAGTCACAAATTCATAACATTTAAGCTATTAATTTTTACATTTATACCATTAATTCCTAACATTCAAACTATTAATTTATAACACATAAGCTATTAATTTATAACATCTAAGCAAATAGTTAACGACGATTAAACTATTAATTTATAACAATTGAAACATTAATTGGCACATTTAAAACATTAATTTATAAGAATCAAACCATTCCTCGAGGAATCAGTAAGTCTCGCGCTAATAGCCCAATACATCGATAAATTTAACGAAGAAATACGTAACCGCGATTACAGCCAATTAGATCATATTATTTGCTACATAATTAATAACTGTATCACGTACAGCGATGCAGGCGGTATTGAAGAAATAAAGCCATTTTATGTAACAACTATAACGAGTAAATTTAATCGTTTAACTTGTGAAGAATTAAAAAGGTACCTGACTTCTAAATAAGCATTAAATAAGAATCTTAAATATCGCAAACAGTGATGTAGGTGTTACTCAAGAAAAAAGAACGTTTTATTTTTTAATTAGCACGAGTAAATGAACGAATATCGATAATATAATATAACGCTTAATATGAATTTTATCTGTCTGATTATTTAATAGCTTAACTTATTTCACAGTAACGTCATCGACTGCCCTTAGGCTCTTTTCCCTTTTTGTCCAAACTAATCGATAGTCGAAAACTAGTATCATGTAGGTGTGAATTTAGTCTTAGTTTGTAGAAACTATTAAAATGATAAAAATGGATATCGTATTAAGTCGTAAAAGATGCCAATTTACGATAAAAATTAAGAAATCGTTCAATTTGATTTTGTTACAATGGATAAACCGTCTCCTGCTATGTCAAAAAATCGTTACCGTTTGATTAACAAACCGACGCCTTGTTAAGTTATATAAGGAACACGGAAGTCGCGTGCGAGCTTTTTTGTGCCTGAAATTCCGGGGAGTGAACATCGAAGAAGAACATAAATATCAGGTAAGTAAGAAAAAATATCAAACAACAACATTGTAACTAGTAATTTATAACGTCTAAGCCATTAATTTACAACACTTAAGCTATTCATTTATAACATTCAAGCCATTAATTTATAACATTTAAGGAATTAATTTATAACGTCTAAACTATTAATTTATAACATTTATGCTATTAATTTATAACATTTAAGCCATTAATTTCTAACTTTTGAACTGTTATTTTATACATTTAGCCATTAATTTATAACATTTAAACTATTAATTTATATCATCTAAGCCATTAAATTATAACATTCAAGCTATTAATTAACAACATCTAAGCCATTAATTTACAACATTTAAAGTGTTATTTTATACATTTAAGCCATTAATTTATAACATTTAAGCTATTAATTTATAACATTTAAGCCATTAATTTCTAACTTTTGATCTGTTATTTTATACATTTAGCCATTAATTTATAACATCTAAACTATTAATTTATATCATCTAAGCCATTAAATTATAACATTTAAGCTATTAATTTACAACATCTAAGAAAATAATTTACAATATTTAAACTATTAATTTATATCATCTAAGCCATTAATTTATAATATTTAAGCCATTAATCTAAAACAATTCCTCCATTAATTCTTAACAACTATACCAATAATTTATAACCATATTCTCCCATTAATTCAAAGTAATTGTGCTCTTAATTTATAACAGTTGTACCATTAATCGGAAGCAACTCTACATTCATTGATTTAAATCAGTACCATCAATGTGAGTGAATTAATGATATATATTGTATTATTTTATTAACGAAATCTTTCAGGTCCCTGGATTGCTATTTTATTTCTATATAGCATTATTTTTTAATTTTAAATACAGTACTTAATTTCTCATTTCACTATTTTGTATAAAAGCAGTGGTAACGCAGAGTGTAATTTTAAGATGTAATTTTCCATGTCTGCTAAAAACCAAGGAAACAACACCATATTCATGGAATCAAGGAAGCAAGTGTAGTTTAACCGAAGGCAACGACATCTTATCTGTAGCTGCACATGAGTCATAGGACATTTCAAATAGTGTTGTTGTTTTGCCTCGGAGTACCAAAACCGTTAGATTACAAGTAATTTAAAAACAAATAAACTCCGGACAAAACAATGCCGCCGCTACAATGTCGCTTTATTATAAAATAATTTTACATCTCTGCTTCCAATGCGTAAAAACTCATATGTAAATGGGACCCGAGCGTAGTTACCTCCTCGTGGTGGGTCCCGGTAATTGGTATCGTTTCCCAAATAATAATACACCAAGTACTATTTCGAATATTAGTATTATTATTCGAAAACGATATCAAGCTAAAAACTACTTGAATATAGTCTGGTCTTGATCACCCAAAATAGTTTTGGTGATCTAAACTGGACTAATACCCCCCCGCGGGGGCAACGGGGGACATCGTGGGACATCGCAGGACACCGTCGGATGCGAGCGTATTAGCTTTAATTAATCATAAGATAGATACCTATGTTATGTACATCGTAAGCTCATTCCGTACAAAGATACTTATCTATCTTGGAACGACAAATAAAGATCTCGTCTCTCTCGATCCCCTCGCTTACCATACTGGAAAAATTGTTCCCACGATATATCGGTTCGCGATCACTCAGTTCTTTCAAACTGTCGCGTGGCGTACTCGCTCGCGTGTATTTCGGGTGCGTGCGGGTCAATGTACTCTAGACAACTCTTCGGATTCGTAAGTCGCCCAAGGACAGCTCTGTCTTGGTGACTGCTCAACGTTTGCATCGGATCACGGGAGTTGTCGTCGTGCCGGTGATGCTTGCTAATCTGTTGGGGATTCACTCGTGGATCTGCAGTCCTGTCCGATTGGTACTTGGGTACTCGATCAGAGACCACCAATTTCACGTCCTCCGTAATCCTGTTCGGCCCCGCGGGAGTGGACCCCACTGTTCAGTTGGGGCCTCGTGCCTTGGTAATCCTGTTCAGCGGTCCCTCCCTGTGAGTGGACCCCACTGTTCAGTTGGGGCCTCTTGTCTTCGTAATCCTGTTCAGCGGTCCCTCCCCGGGTTCCACTTGTTCAGTTGGAGTGTGTCAAGTTGCTGGCCTATGTGCTGGATCCACGGCTGAATTACTAGTGGATCACTGGCATCATCTGTCGGCGCCATCGACCGCGACTCGTGTAAGTTTCGAACGGCGAAACAGGAATCGAGTTACGGCCAATTCTTGGGCTTTCCGTTGAACCTCGGGGTTATCTCGTGTACTGGGGTATTTCGCGTAGGTTTGTTAGTTCTTTCGAAAGATCGCGATCTCGTCCGTTTCGGGACAGTGTCAGTAGCTTCATCTTCTTCTTTTCGCTCCAAGTTAGATAAATGTGTCTTTGATACCGAATGTTGCCAGTAGGGATGCGAATTATTGTATATTTGTACTGATCGATGTAATCGTTGTGTGGGAGATAGATGATGCGTTACGTATGCCTTGTTCTACGTTTGTAAAGATTCATGTTAGCGCTGCGTTGGAGATATGTGTTTCGCAGTTAGACTACGAAACAACTATTTCTTTACGCAGGCCCATTTTCAAGTAGTGTCAAAACTGGACATTCTGCCAATAGGTTGAATGTCGAGATCGATGTGTAGTGTTAAATAACCCATGGGCGGGTCCCGTGCGTAGTCACCTCCTCGTGGTGAGACCTGGTAATTGGCATCGTTTTCCAAAAATTAATCAGTCGATTAATCTTTGGAAAACGATACCAAGCCAAGAACTACGCAACAGTCCAGTTTGGATCAACAAAAGCCGCTAAGATCATTTTGGATGATCTACACTGGACTGCACTATTAATTTATAACATTTAAGCCATTAATTTACAATATTTACGTCATGAATTTACAACAATAAGTCACAAATTCATAACATTTAAGCTATTAATTTTTACATATATACCATTAATTCCTAACATTCAAACTATTAATTTATAACACTTAAGATATTAATTTATAACATTTAAGCAAATAATTAACAACGATTAAACTATTAACTTATAACAATTGAAACATTAATTGGCACATTTAAAGCATTAATTTATAAGAATCAAACCATTCCTCGAGGAATCAGTAAGTCTCGCGCTAATAGCCCAATACATCGTTAGATTTAACGAAGAAATACGTAACCGCGATTACAGCCAATTAGATCATATTATTTGCTACATAATTAATAACTGTATCACGTACAGCGATGCAGGCGGTATTGAAGAAATAAAGCCATTTTATGTTACAACTATAACGAGTAAATTTAATCGTTTAACTTGTGAAGAATTAAAAAGGTACCTGACTTCTAAATAAGCATTAAATAAGAATCTTAAATATCGCAAACAGTGATGTAGGTGTTACTCAAGAAAAAAGAACGTTTTATTTTTTAATTAGCACGAGTAAATGAACGAATATCGATAATATAATATAACGCTTAATATGAATTTTATCTGTCTGATTATTTAATAGCTTAACATATTTCACAGTAACGTCATCGACTGCACTTAGGCTCTTTTCCCTTTTTGTCCAAACTAATCGATAGTCGAAAACTAGTATCATGTAGGTGTGAATATAGTCTTAGTTTGTAGAAACTATTAAAATGATAAAAATGGATATCGTATTAAATCGTAAAAGATGCCAATTTACGATAAAAATTAAGAAATCGTTCAATTTGATTTTGTTACAATGGGAAAACCGTCTCCTGCTATGTTAAAAAATCGTTACCGTTTGATTAACAAACCGACGCCTTGTTATGTTATATAAGGAACACGGAGGTCGCGCGCGAGCTCTTTTGTGCCTGAAATTCCGGAGAGTGAACATCGAAGAAGAACATAAATATCAGGTAAGTAAGAAAAAATATCAAACAACAAAATTGTAACTAGTAATTTATAACGTCTAAACCATTAATCTACAACACTTAAACTATTAATTTATAACATTCAAGCCATTAATTTATAACATTTAAGGAATTAATTTATAACGTCTAAACTATTAATTTATAACATTTATGCTATTAATTTATAACATTTAAGCCATTAATTTATAATATTTAAGCCATTAATCTAAAACAATTCCTCCATTAATTCTTAACAACTATACCAATAATTTATAACCATATTCTCCCATTAATTCAAAGTAATTGTGCTCTTAATTTATAACCGTTGTACCATTAATCGGAAGCAACTCTACATTCATTGATTTAAATCAGTACCATCAATGTGAGTGAATTAATGATTTATATTGTATTATTTTATTAACGAAATCTTTCAGGTCCCTGGATTGCTATTTTATTTCTATATAGCATTACTTTTTAATTTTAAATACAGTACTTAATTTCTCATTTCTCTAGTTTGTATAAAAGCAGTGGTAACGCAGAGTGTAATTTTAAGATGTAATTTTCCATGTCTGCTAAAAACCAAGGAAACAACACCATATTCATGGAATCAAGGAAGCAAGTGTAGTTTAACCGAAGGCAACGACATCTTATCTGTAGCTGCACATGAGTCATAGGACATTTCAAATAGTGTTGTTGTTTTGCCTCGGAGTACCAAAACCGTTAGATTACAAGTAATTTAAAAACAAATAAACTCCGGACAAAACAATGCCGCCGCTACAATGTCGCTTTATTATAAAATAATTTTACATCTCTGCTTCCAATGCGTAAAAACTCATATGTAAATGGGACCCGAGCGTAGTTACCTCCTCGTGGTGGGTCCCGGTAATTGGTATCGTTTTCCAAATAATAATACACCAAGTACTATTTCGAATATTAGTATTATTATTCGAAAACGATATCAAGCTGAAAACTACTTGAATATAGTCTGGTCTTGATCACCCAAAATAGTTTTGGTGATCTAAACTGGACTAATACCCCCCCCCCCCCCGGGGGCAACGTGGGACATCGTGGGACATCGCAGGACACCGTGGGATGCGAGCGTATTAGCTTTAATTAATCATAAGATAGATACCTATGTTATGTACATTGTAAGCTCATTCTGTACAAAGATACTTATCTATCTTGGAACGACAAATAAAGATCTCGTCTCTCTTGATCCCCTCGCTTACCATACTGGAAAAATTGTTCCCACGATATATCGGTTCGCGATCACTCAGTTCTTTCAAACTGTCGCGTGGCGTACTCGCTCGCGTGTATTTCGGGTGCGTGCGGGTCAATGTGCTCTAGACAACTCTTCGGATTCGTAAGTCGCCCAAGGACAGCTCTGTCTTGGTGACTGCTCAACGTTTGCATCGGATCACGGGAGTTGTCGTCGTGCCGGTGATGCTTGCTAATCTGTTGGGGATTCACTCGTGGATCTGCAGTCCTGTCCGATTGGTACTTGTGTACTCGATCAGAGACCTCCAATTTCACGTCCTCCGTAATCCTGTTCGGCCCCGCGGGAGTGGACCCCACTGTTCAGTTAAGGTATTGCCTTCGTAATCCTGTTCAGCGGTCCCTCCCCGTGAGTGGACCCCACTGTTCAGTTGGGGCCTCGTGCCTTGCTAATCCTGTTCAGCGGTCCCTCCCTGTGAGTGGACCCCAATGTTCAGTTGGGGCCTCTTGCCTTCGTAATCCTGTTCAGCGGTCCCGCCCCGTGAGTGGACCCCACTGTTCAGTTGGGGCCTCGTGCCTCGGTAATCCTGTTCAGCGGTCCCTCCCTGTGAGTGGACCCCACTGTTCAGTTGGGGCCTCTTGTCTTCGTAATCCTGTTCAGCGGTCCCTCCCCGGGTTCCACTTGTTCAGTTGGAGTGTGTCAAGTTGCTGGCCTATGTGCTGGATCCACGGCTGAATTACTAGTGGATCACTGGCATCATCTGTCGGCGCCATCGACCGCGACTCGTGTAAGTTTCGAACGGCGAAACAGGAATCGAGTTACGGCCAATTCTTGGGCTTTCCGTTGAACCTCGGGGTTATCTCGTGTACGGGGGTACGTCGCGTAGGTTTGTTAGTTCTTTCGAGAGATCGCGATCTCGTCCGTTTCGGGACAGTAGCTTCATCTTCTTCTTTTCGCTCCAAGTTAGATAAATGTGTCTTTGATTCCGAATGTTGCCAGTAGGGATGCGAATTATTGTTTATTTGTACTGATCGATGTAATCGTTGTGTGGGAGATAGATGATGCGTTACGTATGCCTTGTTCTACGTTTGTAAAGATTCATGTTAGCGCTGCGTTGGAGATATGTGTTTCGCAGTTAGACTACGAAACAACTATTTCTTTACGCAGGCCCATGGTCAAGTAGTGTCAAAACTGGACATTCTGCCAATAGGTTGAATGTCGAGATCGATGTGTAGTGTTAAATAACCCATGGGCGGGTCTCGTGCGTAGTCACCTCCTCGTGGCGAGACCTGGTAATTGGCATCGTTTTCCAAAAATTAATCAGTCGATTAATCTTTGGAAAACGATACCAAGCCAAGAACTACGCAACAGTCCAGTTTGGATCAACAAAAGCCGCTAAGATCATTTTGGATGATCTACACTGGACTGCACTATTAATTTATAACATTTAAGCCATTAATTTACTATATTTACGTCATGAATTTACAACAATAAGTCACAAATTCATAACATTTAAGCTATTAATTTTTACATATATACCATTAATTCCTAACATTCAAACTATTAATTTATAACACTTAAGATATTAATTTATAACATTTAAGCAAATAATTAACAACGATTAAACTATTAACTTATAACAATTGAAACATTAATTGGCACATTTAAAGCATTAATTTATAAGAATCAAACCATTCCTCGAGGAATCAGTAAATCTCGCGCTAATAGCCCAATACATCGTTAGATTTAACGAAGAAATACGTAACCGCGATTACAACCAATTAGATCATATTATTTGCTACATAATTAATAACTGTATCACGTACAGCGATGCAGGCGGTATTGAAGAAATAAAGCCATTTTATGTTACAACTATAACGAGTAAATTTAATCGTTTAACTTGTGAAGAATTAAAAAGGTACCTGACTTCTAAATAAGCATTAAATAAGAATCTTAAATATCGCAAACAGTGATGTAGGTGTTACTCAAGAAAAAAGAACGTTTTATTTTTTAATTAGCACGAGTAAATGAACGAATATCGATAATATAATATAACGCTTAATATGAATTTTATCTGTCTGATTATTTAATAGCTTAACTTATTTCACAGTAACGTCATCGACTGCACTTAGGCTCTTTTCCCTTTTTGTCCAAACTAATCGATAGTCGAAAACTAGTATCATGTAGGTGTGAATATAGTCTTAGTTTGTAGAAACTATTAAAATGATAAAAATGGATATCGTATTAAATCGTAAAAGATGCCAATTTACGATAAAAATTAAGAAATCGTTCAATTTGATTTTGTTACAATGGAAAAACCGTCTCCTGCTATGTCAAAAAATCGTTACCGTTTGATTAACAAACCGACGCCTTGTTATGTTATATAAGGAACACGGAGGTCGCGCGCGAGCTCTTTTGTGCCTGAAATTCCGGAGAGTGAACATCGGAGAAGAACATAAATATCAGGTAAGTAAGAAAAAATATCAAACAACAACATTGTAACTAGTAATTTATAACGTCTAAACCATTAATTTACAACACTTAAGCTATTAATTTATAACATTCAAGCCATTAATTTATAACAATTAAGGAATTAATTTATAACGTCTAAACTATTAATTTATAACATTTATGCTATTAATTTATAACATTTAAGCTATTAATTTATAACATTTAAGCCATTAATTTCTAACTTTTGAACTGTTATTTTATACATTTTGCCAATAATTTATAACATTTAAACTATTAATTTATATCATCTAAGCCATTAAATTATAACATTTAAGCTATTAATTTACAACATCTAAGCCACTAATTTACAATATTTAAACTATTAATTTATATCATCTAAGCCATTAATTTATAATATTTAAGCCATTAATCTAAAACAATTCCTCCATTAATTCTTAACAACTATACCAATAATTTATAACCATATTCTCCCATTAATTCAAAGTAATTGTGCTCTTAATTTATAACAGTTGTACCATTAATCGGAATGCAACTCTACATTCATTGATTTAAATTCAGTACCATCAATGTGAGTGAACTAATGATTTATATTGTATTATTTTATTAAACGAAACCTTTCAGGTCCCTGGATTGCTATTTTATTTCTATATAGCATTATTTTTTAATTTTAAATACAGTCACTTAATTTCTCATTTCACTATTTTGTATAAAAAGCAGTGGTAACGCAGAGTGTAATTTTAAGATGTAATTTTCCATGTCTGCTAAAACCAAGGAAACAACACCATATTCATGGAATCAAGGAAGCAAGTGTAGTTTAACCGAAGCAACGTACATCTTATCTGTAGCTGCACATGAGTCATAGGACATTTCAAAAGTGTTGGTGTTTTGCCTCGGAGTACCAAAACCGTTAGATTACAAGTAATTTAAAAACAAATAAACTCCGGACAAAACAATGCGCCGCTACAATGTCGCTTTATTATAAAATAATTTTACATCTCTGCTTCCAATGCGTAAAAACTCATATGTAACTGGGACACGAGCGTAGTTACCTCCTCGTGGTGGGTCCCGGTAATTGGTATCGTTTTCCAAATAATAATACACCAAGTAACTATTTCCGAATATTAGTATTATTATTCGAAACGATATCAAGCTAAAAACTACTTGAATATAGTCTGGTCTTGATCACCCAAAATAGTTTTGGTGATCTAAACTGGACTAATACCCCCCCCGCGGGGGCAACGTGGGACATCGTGGGACATCGCAGGACACCGTGGGATGCGAGCGTATTAGCTTTAATTAATCATAAGATAGATACCTATGTTATGTACATTGTAAGCTCATTCTGTACAAAGATACTTATCTATCTTGGAACGACAAATAAAGATCTCGTCTCTCTTGATCCCCTCGCTTACCATACTGGAAAAATTGTTCCCACGATATATCGGTTCGCGATCACTCAGTTCTTTCAAACTGTCGCGTGGCGTACTCGCTCGCGTGTATTTCGGGTGCGTGCGGGTCAATGTGCTCTAGACAACTCTTCGGATTCGTAAGTCGCCCAAGGACAGCTCTGTCTTGGTGACTGCTCAACGTTTGCATCGGATCACGGGAGTTGTCGTCGTGCCGGTGATGCTTGCTAATCTGTTGGGGATTCAGTCGTGGATCTGCAGTCCTGTCCGATTGGTACTTCGCTACTCGGTCAGGGACCAGCAATTTCACGTCCTCCGTAATCCTGTTCGGCCCCGCGGGAGTGGACCCCACTGTTCAGTTGAGGTATTGCCTTCGTAATCCTGTTCAGCGGTCCCTCCCCGTGAGTAGACCCCACTGTTCAGTTGGGGCCTCGTGCCTTGGTAATCCTGTTCAGCGGTCCCTCCCTGTGAGTGGACCCCACTGTTCAGTTGGGGCCTCTTGCCTTCGTAATCCTCTTCAGCGGTCCCTCCCCGGGTTCCACTTGTTCAGTTGGAGTGTGTCAAGTTGCTGGCCTATGTGCTGGATCCACGGCTGAATTACTAGTGGATCACTGGCATCATCTGTCGGCGCCATCGACCGCGACTCGTGTAAGTTTCGAACGGCGAAACAGGAATCGAGTTACAGCCAATTCTTGGGCTTTCCGTTGAACCTCGGGTTTATCTCGTGTACGGGGGTACGTCGCGTAGGTTTGTTAGTTCTTTCGAGAGATCGCGATCTCGTCCGTTTCGGGACAGTGTCAGTAGCTTCATCTTCTTCTTTTCGCTCCAAGTTAGATAAATGTGTCTTTGATTCCGAATGTTGCCAGTAGGGATGCGAATTATTGTTTATTTGTACTGATCGATGTAATCGTTGTGTGGGAGATAGATGATGCGTTACGTATGCCTTGTTCTACGTTTGTAAAGATTCATGTTAGCGCTGCGTTGGAGATATGTGTTTCGCAGTTAGACTACGAAACAACTATTTCTTTACGCAGGCCCATGGTTAAGTAGTGTCAAAACTGGACATTCTGCCAATAGGTTGAATGTCGAGATCGATGTGTAGTGTTAAATAACCCATGGGCGGGTCTCGTGCGTAGTCACCTCCTCGTGGCGAGACCTGGTAATTGGCATCGTTTTCCAAAAATTAATCAGTCGATTAATCTTTGGAAAACGATACCAAGCCAAGAACTACGCAACAGTCCAGTTTGGATCAACAAAAGCCGCTAAGATCATTTTGGATGATCTACACTGGACTGCACTATTAATTTATAACATTTAAGCCATTAATTTACTATATTTACGTCATGAATTTACAACAATAAGTCACAAATTCATAACATTTAAGCTATTAATTTTTACATATATACCATTAATTCCTAACATTCAAACTATTAATTTATAACACTTAAGATATTAATTTATAACATTTAAGCAAATAATTAACAACGATTAAACTATTAACTTATAACAATTGAAACATTAATTGGCACATTTAAAGCATTAATTTATAAGAATCAAACCATTCCTCGAGGAATCAGTAAATCTCGCGCTAATAGCCCAATACATCGTTAGATTTAACGAAGAAATACGTAACCGCGATTACAACCAATTAGATCATATTATTTGCTACATAATTAATAACTGTATCACGTACAGCGATGCAGGCGGTATTGAAGAAATAAAGCCATTTTATGTTACAACTATAACGAGTAAATTTAATCGTTTAACTTGTGAAGAATTAAAAAGGTACCTGACTTCTAAATAAGCATTAAATAAGAATCTTAAATATCGCAAACAGTGATGTAGGTGTTACTCAAGAAAAAAGAACGTTTTATTTTTTAATTAGCACGAGTAAATGAACGAATATCGATAATATAATATAACGCTTAATATGAATTTTATCTGTCTGATTATTTAATAGCTTAACTTATTTCACAGTAACGTCATCGACTGCACTTAGGCTCTTTTCCCTTTTTGTCCAAACTAATCGATAGTCGAAAACTAGTATCATGTAGGTGTGAATATAGTCTTAGTTTGTAGAAACTATTAAAATGATAAAAATGGATATCGTATTAAATCGTAAAAGATGCCAATTTACGATAAAAATTAAGAAATCGTTCAATTTGATTTTGTTACAATGGAAAAACCGTCTCCTGCTATGTCAAAAAATCGTTACCGTTTGATTAACAAACCGACGCCTTGTTATGTTATATAAGGAACACGGAGGTCGCGCGCGAGCTCTTTTGTGCCTGAAATTCCGGAGAGTGAACATCGGAGAAGAACATAAATATCAGGTAAGTAAGAAAAAATATCAAACAACAACATTGTAACTAGTAATTTATAACGTCTAAACCATTAATTTACAACACTTAAGCTATTAATTTATAACATTTATGCTATTAATTTATAACATTTAAGCCATTAATTTCTAACTTTTGAACTGTTATTTTATACATTTAGCCATTAATTTATAACATTTAAGCTATTAATTTATAACATTTAAGCCATTAATTTCTAACTTTTGACTGTTATTTTATACATTTTGCCAATAATTTATAACATTTTAACTATTAATTTATATAATCTAAGCCATTCAACTATAACATTTAAGCTATTAATTTACAACATCTAAGCCACTAATTTTACAAATTTAAACTATTAATTTATATCATCTAAGCCATTAATTTATAACATTTAAGCCATTAATCTAAAACAATTCCTCCATTAATTCTTAACAACTATACCAATAATTTATAACCATATTCTCCCATTAATTCAAAGTAATTGTGCTCTTAATTTATAATAGTTGTACCATTAATCGGAAGCAACTCTACATTCATTGATTTAAATCAGTACCATCAATGTGAGTGAATTAATGATTTATATTGTATTATTTTATTAACGAAATCTTTCAGGTCCCTGGATTGCTATTTTATTTCTATATACATTATTTTTTAATTTTAAATACAGTACTTAATTCCCATTTCACTATTTTGTATAAAAGCAGTGGTAACGCAGAGTGTAACTTTAGATGTAATTTTCCATGTCTGCTAAAAACCAAGGAAACAACACCATATTCATGGAATCAAGGAAGCAAGTGTAGTTTAACCGAAGGCAACGACATCTTATCTGTAGCTGCACATGAGTCATAGGACATTTCAAATAGTGTTGTTTTCGCCTCGGAGTACCAAAACCGTTAGATTACAAGTAATTTAAAAACAAATAACTCCGGACAAAACAATGCCGCCGCTACAATGTCGCTTTATATAAAATAATTTTACATCTCTGCTTCCAATGCGTAAAAACTCATATGTAAATGGGACCCGAGCGTAGTTACCATCCTCGTGGTGGGTCCCCGGTAATTGGTATCGTTTTCAAATAATAATACACCAAGTACTATTTCGAATATTAGTATTATTATTCGAAAACGATATCAAGCTAAAAACTACTTGAATATAGTCTGGTCTTGATCACCAAAATAGTTTTGGTGATCTAAACTGGACTAATACCCCCCCGCGGGGGCAACGTGGGACATCGTGGGACATCGCAGGACACCGTGGGATGCGAGCGTATTAGCTTTAATTAATCATAAGATAGATACCTATGTTATGTACATTGTAAGCCTCATTCTGTACAAAGATACTTATCTATCTTGGAACGACAAATAAAGATCTCGTCTCTCTTGATCGCCCTCGCTTACCATACTGGAAACATTGTTCCCACGATATATCGGTTCGCTCGCGATCACTCAGTCTTCTTCAAACTGTCGCGTGGCGTACTCGCTCGCGTGTATTTCGGGTGCTTGCGGGTCAATGTGCTCTAGACAACTCTTCGGATTCGTAAGTCGCCCAAGGACAGCTCTGGACTTGGTGACTTGCTCAACGTTGCATCGGATCACGGAGTTGTCGTCGTGCCGGTGATGCTTGCTAATCTGTTGGGGATTCACTCGTGGATCTGCAGTCCTGTCCGATTGGTACTTGTGGTACTCGATCAGAGACCACCAATTTCACGTCCTCCGTAATCCTGTTCGGCCCCGCGGGAGTGGACCCCACTGTTCAGTGGTATTGCCTTCGTAATCCTGTTCAGCGGTCCCTCCCTGTGAGTGGACCCCACTGTTCAGGTTGGGGCCTCTTGCCTTCGTAATCCTGTCAGCGGTCCCTCCCCGGGTTCCACTTGTTCAGTTGGAGTGTGTCAAGTTGCTGGCCTATGTGCTGGATCCACGCTGAATTACTAGTGGATCACTGGCATCATCTGTCGGCGCCATCGACCGCGACTCGTGTAAGATTCGAACGGCGAAACAGGAATCGAGTTACGGCCAATTCTTGGGCTTTCCGTTGAACCTCGGGGTTATCTCGTGTACGGGGTACGTCGCGTAGGTTTGTTAGTTCTTTCGAGAGATCGCGATCATCGTCCGTTTCGGACAGTGTCAGTAGCTTCATCTTCTTCTTTCGCTCCAAGTTAGATAAATGTGTCTTTGATACCGAATGTTGCCAGTAGGGATGCGAATTATTGTTTATTTGTACTGATCGATGTAATCGTTGTGTGGGAGATAGATGATGCGTTACGTATGCCTTGTTCTACGTTTGTAAAGATTCATGTTAGCGCTGCGTTGGAGATATGTGTTTCGCAGTTAGACTACGAAACAACTATTTCTTTACGCAGGCCCATGGTCAAGTAGTGTCAAAACTGGACATTCTGCCAATAGGTTGAATGTCGAGATCGATGTGTAGTGTTAAATAACCCATGGGCGGGTCTCGTGCGTAGTCACCTCCTCGTGGTGAGACCTGGTAATTGGCATCGTTTTCCAAAAATTAATCAGTCGATTAATCTTTGGAAAACGATACCAAGCCAAGAACTACGCAACAGTCCAGTTTGGATCAACAAGAGCCCCTAAGATCATTTTGGATGATCTACACTGGACTGCACTATTAATTTATAACATTTAAGCCATTCATTTACAATATTTACGTCATGAATTTACAACAATAAGTCACAAATTCATAACATTTAAGCTATTAATTTTTACATTTATACCATTAATTCCTAACATTCAAACTATTAATTTATAACACTTAAGCTATTAATTTATAACATTTAAGCAAATAATTAACAACGATTAAACTATTAACTTATAACAATTGAAACATTAATTGGCACATTTAAAACATTAATTTATAAGAATCAAACCATTCCTCGAGGAATCAGTAAGTCTCGCGCTAATAGCCCAATACATCGTTAGATTTAACGAAGAAATACGTAACCGCGATTACAGCCAATTAGATCATATTATTTGCTACATAATTAATAACTGTATCACGTACAGCGATGCAGGCGGTATTGAAGAAATAAAGCCATTTTATGTTACAACTATAACGAGTAAATTTAATCGTTTAACTTGTGAAGAATTAAAAAGGTACCTGACTTCTAAATAAGCATTAAATAAGAATCTTAAATATCGCAAACAGTGATGTAGGTGTTACTCAAGAAAAAAGAACGTTTTATTTTTTAATTAGCACGAGTAAATGAACGAATATCGATAATATAATATAACGCTTAATATGAATTTTATCTGTCTGATTATTTAATAGCTTAACTTATTTCACAGTAACGTCATCGACTGCCCTTAGGCTCTTTTCCCTTTTTGTCCAAACTAATCGATAGTCGAAAACTAGTATCATGTAGGTGTGAATTTAGTCTTAGTTTGTAGAAACTATTAAAATGATAAAAATGGATATCGTATTAAATCGTAAAAGATGCCAATTTACGATAAAAATTAAGAAATCGTTCAATTTGATTTTGTTACAATGGAAAAACCGTCTCCTGCTATGTCAAAAAATCGTTACCGTTTGATTAACAAACCGACGCCTTGTTAAGTTATATAAGGAACACGGAAGTCGCGCGCGAGCTCTTTTGTGCCTGAAATTCCGGAGAGTGAACATCGAAGAAGAACATAAATATCAGGTAAGTAAGAAAAAATATCAAACAACAACATTGTAACTAGTAATTTATAACGTCTAAACCATTAATTTACATCACTTAAGCTATTAATTTATAACATTCAAGCTATTAATTTATAACATTTAAGGAATTAATTTATAACGTCTAAACTATTAATTTATAACATTTATGCTATTAATTTATAACATTTAAGCCATTAATTTCTAACTTTTGAACTGTTATTTTATACATTTAGCCATTAATTTATAACATTTAAGCTATTAATTTATAACATTTAAGCCATTAATTTCTAACTTTTGAACTGTTATTTTATACATTTTGCCAATAATTTATAACATTTTAACTATTAATTTATATAATCTAAGCCATTCAATTATAACATTTAAGCTATTAATTTACAACATCTAAGCCACTAATTTACAATATTTAAACTATTAATTTATATCATCTAAGCCATTAATTTATAATATTTAAGCCATTAAGCTAAAACAATTCCTCCATTAATTCTTAACAACTATACCAATAATTTATAACCATATTCTCCCATTAATTCAAAGTAATTGTGCTCTTAATTTATAACAGTTGTACCATTAATCGGAAGCAACTCTACATTCATTGATTTAAATCAGTACCATCAATGTGAGTGAATTAATGATTTATATTGTATTATTTTATTAACGAAATCTTTCAGGTCCCTGGATTGCTATTTTATTTCTATATAGCATTATTTTTTAATTTTAAATACAGTACTTAATTTCCCATTTCACTATTTTGTATAAAAGCAGTGCTAACGCAGAGTGTAATTTTAAGATGTAATTTTCCATGTCTGCTAAAAACCAAGGAAACAACACCATATTCATGGAATCAAGGAAGCAAATGTAGTTTAACCGAAGGCAACGACATCTTATCTGTAGCTGCACATGAGTCATAGGACATTTCAAATAGTGTTGTTTTGCCTCGGAGTACCAAAACCGTTAGATTACAAGTAATTTAAAAACAAATAAACTCCGGACAAAACAATGCCGCCGCTACAATGTCGCTTTATTATAAAATAATTTTACATCTCTGCTTCCAATGCGTAAAAACTCATATGTAAATGGGACCCGAGCGTAGTTACCTCCTCGTGGTGGGTCCCGGTAATTGGTATCGTTTTCCAAATAATAATACACCAAGTACTATTTCGAATATTAGTATTATTATTCGAAAACGATATCAAGCTAAAAACTACTTGAATATAGTCTGGTCTTGATCACCCAAAATAGTTTTGGTGATCTAAACTGGACTAATACCCCCCCGCGGGGGCAACGTGGGACATCGTGGGACATCGCAGGACACCGTGGGATGCGAGCGTATTAGCTTTAATTAATCATAAGATAGATACCTATGTTATGTACATTGTAAGCTCATTCTGTACAAAGATACTTATCTATCTTGGAAAGACAAATAAAGATCTCGTCTCTCTAGATCCCCTCGCTTACCATGCTGGAAAAATTGTTCCCACGATATATCGGTTCGCGATCACTCAGTTCTTTCAAACTGTCGCGTGGCGTACTCGCTCGCGTGTATTTCGGGTGCGTGCGGGTCAATGTGCTCTAGACAACTCTGCGGATTAGTAAGTCGCCCAAGGACAGCTCTGTCTTGGTGACTGCTCAACGTTTGCATCGGATCACGGGAGTTGTCGTCGTGCCGGTGATGCTTGCTAATCTGTTGGGGATTCACTTGTGGATCTGCAGTCCTGTCCGATTGGTACTTCGGTACTCGATCAGAGACCTCCAATTTCACGTCCTCCGTAATCCTGTTCGGCCCCGCGGGAGTGGACCCCACTTTTCAGTTGAGGTATTGCCTTCGTAATCCTGTTCAGCGGTCCCTCCCCGTGAGTGGACCCCACTGTTCAGTTGGGGCCTCGTGCCTTGGTAATCCTGTTCAGCGGTCCCTCCCTGTGAGTGGACCCCACTGTTCAGTTGGGGCCTCTTGCATTCGTAATCCTGTTCAGCGGTCCCTCCCCGGGTTCCACTTGTTCAGTTGGAGTGTGTCAAGTTGCTGGCCTATGTGCTGGATCCACGGCTGAATTACTAGTGGATCACTGGCATCATCTGTCGGCGCCATCGACCGCGACTCGTGTAAGTTTCGAACGGCGAAACAGGAATCGAGTTACGGCCAATTCTTGGGCTTTCCGTTGAACCTCGGGGTTATCTCGTGTACGGGGGTACGTCGCGTAGGTTTGTTAGTTCTTTCGAGAGATCGCGATCTCGTCCGTTTCGGGACAGTGTCAGTAGCTTCATCTTCTTCTTTTCGCTCCAAGTTAGATAAATGTGTCTTTGATACCGAATGTTGCCAGTAGGGATGCGAATTATTGTTTATTTGTACTGATCGATGTAATCGTTGTGTGGGAGATAGATGATGCGTTACGTATGCCTTGTTCTACATTTGTAAAGATTCATGTTAGCGCTGCGTTGGAGATATGTGTTTCGTAGTTAGACTACGAAACAACTATTTCTTTACGCAGGCCCATGGTCAAGTAGTGTCAAAACTGGACATTCTGCCAATAGGTTGAATGTCGAGATCGATGTGTAGTGTTAAATAACCCATGGGCGGGTCTCGTGCGTAGTCACCTCCTCGTGGTGAGACCTGGTAATTGGCATCGTTTTCCAAAAATTAATCAGTCGATTAATCTTTGGAAAACGATACCAAGCCAAGAACTACGCAACAGTCCAGTTTGGATCAACAAAAGCCCCTAAGATCATTTTGGATGATCTACACTGGACTGCACTATTAATTTATAACATTTAAGCCATTAATTTACAATATTTACGTCATGAATTTACAACAATAAGTCACAAATTCATAACATTTAAGCTATTAATTTTTACATTTATACCATTAATTCCTAACACTCAAACTATTAATTTATAACACTTAAGCTATTAATTTATAACATTTAAGCAAATAATTAACAACGATTAAACTATTAATTTATAACAATTGAAACAATAATTGGCACATTTAAAACATTAATGAATAAGAATCAAACCATTCCTCGAGGAATCAGTAAGTCTCGCGCTAATAGCCCAATACATCGATAGATTTAACGAAGAAATACGTAACCGCGATTACAACCAATTAGATCATATTATTTGCTACATAATTAATAACTGTATCACGTACAGCGATGCAGGCGGTATTGAAGAAATAAAGCCACTTTATGTTACAACTATAACGAGTAAATTTAATCGTTTAACTTGTGAGGAATTAAGAAGGTACCTGACTTCTAAATAAGCATTAAATAAGAATCTTAAATATCGCAAACAGTGATGTAGGTGTTACTCAAGAAAAAAGAACGTTTTATTTTTTAATTAGCACGAGTAAATGAACGAATATCGATAATATAATATAACGCTTAATATGAATTATATCTGTCTGATTATTTAATAGCTTAACTTATTTCACAGTAACGTCATCGACTGCACTTAGGCTCTTTTCCCTTTTTGTCCAAACTAATCGATAGTCGAAAACTAGTATCATGTAGGTGTGAATATAGTCTTAGTTTGTAGAAACTATTAAAATGATAAAAATGGATATCGTATTAAATCGTAAAAGATGCCAATTTACGATAAAAATTAAGAAATCGTTCAATTTGATTTTGTTACAATGGAAAAACCGTCTCCTGCTATGTCAAAAAATCGTTACCGTTTGATTAACAAACCGACGCCTTGTTATGTTATATAAGGAACACGGAGGTCGCGCGCGAGCTCTTTTGTGCCTGAAATTCCGGAGAGTGAACATCGAAGAAGAACATAAATATCAGGTAAGTAAGAAAAAATATCAAACAACAACATTGTAACTAGTAATTTATAACGTCTAAACCATTAATTTACAACACTTAAGCTATTAATTTATAACATTCAAGCCATTAATTTATAACATTTAAGGAATTAATTTATAACGTCTAAACTATTAATTTATAACATATATGCTATTAATTTATAACATTTAAGCCATTAATTTCTAACTTTTGAACTGTTATTTTATACATTTAGCCATTAATTTATAACATTTAAACTATTAATTTATATCATCTAAGCCGTTAAATTATAACATTCAAGCTATTAATTTATAACATTTAAACTGTTAATTTATAACATTTAAACCATTAATTTACAGCATTTAATGTGTTATTTTATACATTCAAGCCATTAATTTATAACATGTAAGCTATTAATTTATAACATTTAAGCCATTAATTTCTAACTTTTGAACTGTTATTTTATACATTTTGCCAATAATTTATAACATTTAAACTATTAATTTATATCATCTAAGCCATTAAATTATAACAATTAAGCTATTAATTTACAACATCTAAGCCACTAATTTACAATATTTAAACTATTAATTTATATCATCTAAGCCATTAATTTATAATATTTAAGCCATTAATCTAAAACAATTCCTCCATTAATTCTTAACAACTATACCAATAATTTATAACCATATTCTCCCATTAATTCAAAGTAATTGTGCTCTTAATTTATAACAGTTGTACCATTAATCGGAAGCAACTCTACATTCATTGATTTAAATCAGTACCATCAATGTGAGTGAATTAATGATTTATATTGTATTATTTTATTAACGAAATCTTTCAGGTCCCTGGATTGCTATTTTATTTCTATATAGCATTATTTTTTAATTTTAAATACAGTACTTAATTTCTCATTTCACTATTTTGTATAAAAGCAGTGGTAACGCAGAGTGTAATTTTAAGATGTAATTTTCCATGACTGCTAAAAACCAAGGAAACAACACCATATTCATGGAATCAAGGAAGCAAGTGTAGTTTAACCGAAGGCAACGACATCTTATCTGTAGCTGCACATGAGTCATAGGACATTTCAAATAGTGTTGTTGTTTTGCCTCGGAGTACCAAAACCGTTAGATTACAAGTAATTTAAAAACAAATAAACTCCGGACAAAACAATGCCGCCGCTACAATGTCGCTTTATTATAAAATAATTTTACATCTCTGCTTCCAATGCGTAAAAACTCATATGCAAATGGGACCCGAGCGTAGTTACCTCCTCGTGGTGGGTCCCGGTAATTGGTATCGTTTTCCAAATAATAATACACCAAGTACTATTTCGAATATTAGTATTATTATTCGAAAACGATATCAAGCTAAAAACTACTTGAATACAGTCTGGTCTTGATCACCCAAAATAGTTTTGGTGATCTAAACTGGACTAATACCCCCCCGCGGGGGCAACGTCGGACATCGTGGGACATCGCAGGACACCGTGGGATGCGAGCGTATTAGCTTTAATTAATCATAAGATAGATACCTATGTTATGTACATTGTAAGCTCATTCTGTACAAAGATACTAATCTATCTTGGAACGACAAATAAAGATCTCGTATCTCTTGATCCCCTCGCTTACCATACTGGAAAAATTGTTCCCACGATATATCGGTTCGCGATCGCTCAGTTCTTTCAAACTGTCGCGTGGCGTACTCTCTCGCGTGTATTTCGGGTGCGTGCGGGTCAATGTGCTCTAGACAACTCTTCGGATTCGTAAGTCGCCCAAGGACAGCTCTGTCTTGGTGACTGCTCAACGTTTGCATCGGATCACGGGAGTTGTCGTCGTGCCGGTGATGCTTGCTAATCTGTTGGGGATTCAGTCCTGGATCTGCAGTCCTGTCCGATTGGTACTTCGGTACTCGGTCAGGGACCAGCAATTTCACGTCCTCCGTAATCCTGTTCGGCCCCGCGGGAGTGGACCCCACTGTTCAGTTGAGGTATTGCCTTCGTAATCCTGTTCAGCGGTCCCTCCCCGTGAGTGGACCCCACTGTTCAGTTGGGGCCTCGTGCCTTGGTAATCCTGTTCAGCGGTCCCTCCCTGTGAGTGGACCCCACTGTTCAGTTGGGGCCTCTTGCCTTCGTAATCCTGTTCAGCGGTCCCTCCCCGGGTTCCACTTGTTCAGTTGGAGTGTGTCAAGTTGCTGGCCTATGTGCTGGATCCACGGCTGAATTACTAGTGGATCACTGGCATCATCTGTCGGCGCCATCGACCGCGACTCGTGTAAGTTTCGAACGGCGAAACAGGAATCGAGTTACGGCCAATTCTTGGGCTTTCCTTTGAACCTCGGGGTTATCTCGTGTACGGGGGTACGTCGCGTAGGTTTGTTAGTTCTTTCGAGAGATCGCGATCTCGTCCGTTTCGGGACAGTGTCAGTAGCTTCATCTTCTTCTTTTCGTTCCAAGTTAGATAAATGTGTCTTTGATACCGAATGTTGCCAGTAGGGATGCGAATTATTGTATATTTGTACTGATCGATGTAATCGTTGTGTGGGAGATAGATGATGCGTTACGTATGCCTTGTTCTACGTTTGTAAAGATTCATGTTCGCGCTGCGTTGGAGATATGTGTTTCGCAGTTAGACTACGAAACAACTATTTCTTTACGCAGGCCCATGGTCAAGTAGTGTCAAAACTGGACATTCTGCCAATAGGTTGAATGTCGAGATCGATGTGTAGTGTTAAATAACCCATGGGCGGGTCTCGTGCGTAGTCACCTCCTCGTGGTGAGACCTGGTAATTGGCATCGTTTTCCAAAAATTAATCAGTCGATTAATCTTTGGAAAACGATACCAAGCCAAGAACTACGCAACAGTCCAGTTTGGATCAACAAAAGCCGCTAAGATCATTTTGGATGATCTACACTGGACTGCACTATTAATTTATAACATTTAAGCCATTAATTTACAATATTTACGTCATGAATTTACAACAATAAGTCACAAATTCATAACATTTAAGCTATTAATTTTTACATTTATACCATTAATTCCTAACACTCAAACTATTAATTTATAACATTTAAGCAAATAACTAACAACGATTAAACTATTAATTTATAACAATTGAAACAATAATTGGCACATTTAAAACATTAACTTATAAGAATCAAACCATTCCTCGAGGAATCAGTAAGTCTCGCGCTAATAGCCCAATACATCGATAGATTTAACGAAGAAATACGTAACCGCGATTACAACCAATTAGATCATATTATTTGCTACATAATTAATAACTGTATCACGTACAGCGATGCAGGCGGTATTGAAGAAATAAAGCCATTTTATGTTACAACTATAACGAGTAAATTTAATCGTTTAACTTGTGAAGAATTAAAAAGGTACCTGACTTCTAAATAAGCATTAAATAAGAATCTTAAATATCGCAAACAGTGATGTAGGTGTTACTCAAGAAAAAAGAACGTTTTATTTTTTAATTAGCACGAGTAAATGAACGAATATCGATAATATAATATAACGCTTAATATGAATTTTATCTGTCTGATTATTTAATAGCTTAACTTATTTCACAGTAACGTCATCGACTGCACTTAGGCTCTTTTCCCTTTTTGTCCAAACTAATCGATAGTCGAAAACTAGTATCATGTAGGTGTGAATATAGTCTTAGTTTGTAGAAACTATTAAAATGATAAAAATGGATATCGTATTAAATCGTAAAAGATGCTAATTTACGATAAAAATTAAGAAATCGTTCAATTTGATTTTGTTACAATGGAAAAACCGTCTCCTGCTATGTCAAAAAATCGTTACCGTTTGATTAACAAACCGACGCCTTGTTAAGTTATATAAGGAACACGGAAGTCGCGCGCGAGCTCTTTTGTGCCTGAAATTCCGGAGAGTGAACATCGAAGAAGAACATAAATATCAGGTAAGTAAGAAAAAATATCAAACAACAACATTGTAACTAGTAATTTATAACTTCTAAACCATTAATTTACAACACTTAAGCTATTAATTTATAACATTCAAGCCATTAATTTATAACATTTAAGGAATTAATTTATATCGTCTAAACTATTAATTTATAACATTTATGCTATTAATTTATAACATTTAAGCCATTAATTTCTAACTTTTGAACTGTTATTTTATACATTTAGCCATTAATTTATAACATTTAAACTATTAATTTATATCATCTAAGACATTAAATTATAACATTCAAGCTATTAATTTATAACATTTAAACTGTTAATTTATAACATTTAAACCATTAATTTACAGCATTTAAAGTGTTATTTTATACATTTAAGCCATTAATTTATAACATTTAAGCTATTAATTTATAACATTTAAGCCATTAATTTCTAACTTTTGAACTGTTATTTTATACATTTTGCCAATAATTTATAACATTTAAACTATTAATTTATATCATCTAAGCCATTAAATTATAACACTTAAGCTATTAATTTACAACATCTAAGCTACCAATTTACAATATTTAAACTATTAATTTATATCATCTAAGCCATTAATTTATAATATTTAAGCCATTAATCTAAAACAATTCCTCCATTAATTCTTAACAACTATACCAATAATTTATAATCATATTCTCCCATTAAATCAAAGTAATTGCGCCCTTAATTTATAAGAGTTGTACCATTAATCGGAAGCAACTCTACATTCATTGATTTAAATCAGTACCATCAATGTGAGTGAATTAATGATTTATATTGTATTATTTTATTAAGGAAATCTTTCAGGTCCCTGGATTGCTATTTTATTTCTATATAGCATTATTTTTTAATTTTAAATACAGTACTTAATTTCTCATTTCACTATTTTGTATAAAAGCAGTGGTAACGCAGAGTGTAATTTTAAGATGTAATTTTCCATGTCTGCTAAAAACCAAGGAAACAACATCATATTCATGGAATCAAGGAAGCAAGTGTAGTTTAAGCGAAGGCAACGACATCTTATCTGTAGCTGCACATGAGCCATAGGACATTTCAAATAGTGTTGTTGTTTTGCCTCGGAGTACCAAAACCGTTACATTACAAGTAATTTAAAAACAAATAAACTCCGGACAAAACAATGCCGCCGCTACAATGTCGCTTTATTATAAAATAATTTTACATCTCTGCTTCCAATGCGTAAAAACTCATATGTAAATGGGACCCGAGCGTAGTTACCTCCTCGTGGTGGGTCCCGGTAATTGGTATCGTTTTCCAAATAATAATACACCAAGTACTATTTCGAATATTAGTATTATTATTCGAAAACGATATCAAGCTAAAAACTACTTGAATATAGTCTGGTCTTGATCACCCAAAATAGTTTTGGTGATCTAAACTGGACTAATACCCCCCCGCGGGGGCAACGTGGGACATCGTGGGACATCGCAGGACACCGTGGGACATCGCAGGACACCGTGGGATGCGAGCGTATTAGCTTTAATTAATCATAAGATAGATACCTATGTTATGTACATTGTAAGCTCATTCTGTACAAAGATACTTATCTATCTTGGATCGACAAATAAAGATCTCGTCTCTCTTGATCCCCTCGCTTACCATACTGGAAAAATTGTTCCCACGATATATCGGTTCGCGATCACTCAGTTCTTTCAAACTGTCGCGTGGCGTACTCGCTCGCGTGTATTTCGGGTGCGTGCGGGTCAATGTGCTCTAGACAACTCTTCGGATTCGTAAGTCGCCCAAGGACAGCTCTGTCTTGGTGACTGCTCAACGTTTGCATCGGATCACGGGAGTTGTCGTCGTGCCGGTGATGCTTGCTAATCTGTTGGGGATTCAGTCGTGGATCTGCAGTCATGTCCGATTGGTACTTCGGTACTCGGTCAGGGACCAGCAATTTCACGTCCGCCGTAATCCTGTTCGGCCCCGCGGTAGTGGACCCCACTGATCAGTTGAGGTATTGCCTTCGTAATCCTGTTCAGCGGTCCCTCCCCGTGAGTGGACCCCACTGTTCAGTTGGGGCCTCGTGCCTTGGTAATCCTGTTCAGCGGTACCTCCCTGTGAGTGGACCCCACTGTTCAGTTGGGGCCTCATGCCTTCGTAATCCTGTTCAGCGGTCCCTCCCTGGGTTCCACTTGTTCAGTTGGAGTGTGTCAAGTTGCTGGCCTATGTGCTGGATCCACTTCTGAATTACTAGTGGATCACTGGCATCATCTGTCGGCGCCATCGACCGCGACTCGTGTAAGTTTCGAACGGCGAAACAGGAATCGAGTTACGGCCAATTCTTGGGCTTTCCGTTGAACCTCGGGGTTATCTCGTGTACGGGGGTACGTCGCGTAGGTTTGTTAGTTCTTTCGAGAGATCGCGATCTCGTCCGTTTCGGGACAGTGTCAGTAGCTTCATCTTCTTCTTTTCGCTCCAAGTTAGATAAATGTGTCTTTGATACCGAATGTTGCCAGTAGGGATGCGAATTATTGTTTATTTGTACTGATCGATATAATCGTTGTGTGGGAGATAGATGATGCGTTACGTATGCCTTGTTCTACGTTTGTAAAGATTCATGTTAGCGCTGCGTTGGAGATATGTGGTTCGCAGTTAGACTACGAAACAACTATTTCTTTACGCAGGCCCATGGTCAAGTAGTGTCAAAACTGGACATTCTGCCAATAGGTTGAATGTCGAGATCGATGTGTAGTGTTAAATAACCCATGGGCGGGTCTCGTGCGTAGTCACCTCCTCGTGGTGAGACCTGGTAATTGGCATCGTTTTCCAAAAATTAATCAGTCGATTAATCTTTGGAAAACGATACCAAGCCAAGAACTACGCAACAGTCCAGTTTGGATCAACAAAAGCCCCTAAGATCATTTTGGATGATCTACACTGGACTGCACTATTAATTTATAACATTTAAGCCATTAATTTACAATATTTACGTCATGAATTTACAACAATAAGTCACAAATTCATGACATTTAAGCTATTAATTTTTACATTTATACCATTAATTCCTAACACTCAAACTATTAATTTATAACACTTAAGATATTAATTTATAACATTTAAGCAAATAATTAACAACGATTAAACTATTAATTTATAACAATTGAAACAATAATTGGCACATTTAAAACATTAATTTATAAGAATCAAACCATTCCTCGTGGAATCAGTAAGTCTCGCGCTAATAGCCCAATACATCGATAGATTTAACGAAAAAATACGTAACCGCGATTACAACCAATTAGATCATATTATTTGCTACATAATTAATAACTGTATCACGTACAGCGATGCAGGCGGTATTGAAGAAATAAAGCCATTTTATGTTACAACTATAACGAGTAAATTTAATCGTCTAACTTGTGAAGAATTAAAAAGGTACCTGACTTCTAAATAAGCATTAAATAAGAATCTTAAATATCGCAAACAGTGATGTAGGTGTTACTCAAGAAAAAAGAACGTTTTATTTTTTAATTAGCACGAGTAAATGAACGAATATCGATAATATAATATAACGCTTAATATGAATTTTATCTGTCTGATTATTTAATAGCTTAACTTATTTCACAGTAACGTCATCGACTGCACTTAGGCTCTTTTCCCTTTTTGTCCAAACTAATCGATAGTCGAAAACTAGTATCATGTAGGTGTGAATATAGTCTTAGTTTGTAGAAACTATTAAAATGATAAAAATGGATATCGTATTAAATCGTAAAAGATGCCAATTTACGATAAAAATTAAGAAATCGTTCAATTTGATTTTGTTACAATGGAAAAACCGTCTCCTGCTATGTCAAAAAATCGTTACCGTTTGATTAACAAACCGACGCCTTGTTATGTTATATAAGGAACACGGAGGTCGCGCGCGAGCTCTTTTGTGCCTGAAATTCCGGAGAGTGAACATCGAAGAAGAACATAAATATCAGGTAAGTAAGAAAAAATATCAAACAACAACATTGTAACTAGTAATTTATAACTTCTAAACCATTAATTTACAACACTTAAGCTATTAATTTATAACATTCAAGCCATTAATTTATAACATTTAAGGAATTAATTTATATCGTCTAAACTATTAATTTATAACATTTATGCTATTAATTTATAACATTTAAGCCATTAATTTCTAACTTTTGAACTGTTATTTTATACATTTAGCCATTAATTTATAACATTTAAACTATTAATTTATATCATCTAAGCCGTTAAATTATAACATTCAAGCTATTAATTGATAACATTTAAACTGTTAATTTATAACATTTAAACCATTAATTTACAGCATATAAAGTGTTATTTTATACATTTAAGCCATTAATTTATAACATTTAAGCTATTAATTTATAACATTTAAGCCATTAATTTCTAACTTTTGAACTGTTATTTAATACATTTTGCCAATAATTTATAACATTTAAACTATTAATTTATATCATCTAAGCCATTAAATTATAACATATAAGCTATTAATTTACAACATCTAAGCCACTAATTTACAATATTTAAACTATTAATTTATATCATAAAAGCCATTAATTTATAATATTTAAGCCATTAATCTAAAACAATTCCTCCATTAATTCTTAACAACTATACCAATAATTTATAACCATATTCTCCCATTAATTCAAAGTAACTGTGCTCTTAATTTATAACAGTTGTACCATTAATCGGAAGCAACTCTACATTCATTGATTTAAATCAGTACCATCAATGTGAGTGAATTAATGATTTATATTGTATTATTTTATTAACGAAATCTTTCAGGTCCCTGGATTGCTATTTTATTTCTATATAGCATTATTTTTTAATTTTAAAGACAGTACTTAATTTCTCATTTCACCATTTTGTATAAAAGCAGTGGTACCGCAGAGTGTAATTTTAAGATGTAATTTTCCATGTCTGCTAAAAACCAAGGAAACAACACCATATTCATGGAATCAAGGAAGCAAGTGTAGTTTAACCGAAGGCAACGACATCTTATCTGTAGCTGCACATGAGTCATAGGACATTTCAAATAGTGTTGTTGTTTTGCCTCGGAGTACTAAAACCGTTAGATTACAAGTAATTTAAAAACAAATAAACTCCGGACAAAACAATGCCGCCGCTACAATGTCGCTTTATTATAAAATAATTTTACATCTCTGCTTCCAATGCGTAAAAACTCATATTTAAATGGGACCCGAGCGTAGTTACCTCCTCGTGGTGGGTCCCGGTAATTGGTATCGTTTTCCAAATAATAATACACCAAGTACTATTTCGAATATTAGTATTATTATTAATAGCTAAAAACTACTTGAATATAGTCTGGTCTTGATCACCCAAAATAGTTTTGGTGATCTAAACTGGACTAATACCCCCCCACGGGGGCAACGTGGGACATCGTGGGACATCGCAGGACACCGTGGGATGCGAGCGTATTAGCTTTAATTAATCATAAGATAGATACCTATGTTATGTACATTGTAAGCTCATTCTTTACAAAGATACTTATCTATCTTGGAACGACAAATAAAGATCTCGTCTCTCTTGATCCCCTCGCTTACCATACTGGAAAAATGGTTCCCACGATATATCGGTTCGCGATCACTCAGTTCTTTCAAACTGTCGCGTGGCGTACTCGCTCGCGTGTATTTCTGGTGCGTGCGGGTCAATGTGCTCTAGACAACTCTTCGGATTCGTAAGTCGCCCAAGGACAGCTCTGTCTTGGTGACTGCTCAACGTTTGCAGCGGATCACGGGAGTTGTCGTCGTGCCGGTGATGCTTGCTAATCTGTTGGGGATTCAGTCGTGGATCTGCAGTCCTGTCCGATTGGTACATCGGTACTCGGTCAGGGACCAGCAATTTCACGTCCTCCGTAATCCTGTTCGGCCCCGCGAGAGTGGACCCCACTGTTCAGTTGAGGTATTGCCTTCGTAATCCTGTTCAGCGGTCCCTCCCTGTGAGTGGACCCCACTGTTCAGTTGGGGCCTCTTGCCTTCGTAATCCTGTTCAGCTGTCCCTCCCCGGGTTCCACTTGTTCAGTTGGAGTGTATCAAGTTGCTGGCCTATGTGCTGGATCCACGGCTGAATTACTAGTGGATCACTGGCATCATCTGTCGGCGCCATCGACCGCGACTCGAGTAAGTTTCGAACGGCGAAACAGGAATCGAGTTACGGCCAATTCTTGGGCTTTCCGTTGAACCTCGGGGTTATCTCGTGTACGGGGGTACGTCGCGTAGGTTTGTTAGTTCTTTCGAGAGATCGCGATCTCGTCCGTTTCGGGACAGTGTCAGTAGCTTCATCTTCTTCTTTTCGCTCCAAGTTAGATAAATGTGTCTTTGATACCGAATGTTGCCAGTAGGGATGCGAATTATTGTTTATTTGTACTGATCGATGTAATCGTTGTGTGGGAGATAGATGATGCGTTACGTATGCCTTGTTCTACGTTTGTAAAGATTCATATTAGCGCTGCGTTGGAGATATGTGGTTCGCAGTTAGACTACGAAACAACTATTTCTTTACGCAGGCCCATGGTCAAGTAGTGTCAAAACTGGACATTCTGCCAATAGGTTGAATGTCGAGATCGATGTGTAGTGTTAAATAACCCATGGGCGGGTCTCGTGCGTAGTCACCTCCTCGTGGTGAGACCTAGTAATTGCCATCGTTTTCCAAAAATTAATCAGTCGATTAATCTTTGGAAAACGATACCAAGCCAAGAACTACGCAACAGTCCAGTTTGGATCAACAAAAGCCCCTAAGATCATTTTGGATGATCTACACTGGACTGCACTATTAATTTATAACATTTAAGCCATTAATTTAGAATATTTACGTCATGAATTTACAACAATAAGTCACAAATTCATAACATTTAAGCTATTAATTTTTACATTTATACCATTAATTGCTAACACTCAAACTATTAATTTATAACACTTAAGCTATTAATTTATAACATTTAAGCAAATAATCAACAACGATTAAACTATTAATTTATAACAATTCAAACAATAATTGGCACATTTAAAACATTAATTTATAAGAATCAAACCATTCCTCGAGGAATCAGTAAGTCTCGCGCTAATAGCCCAATACATCGATAGATTTAACGAAGAAATACGTAACCGCGGTTACAACCAATTAGATCATATTATTTGCTACATAATTAATAACTGTATCACGTACAGCGATGCAGGCGGTATTGAAGAAATAGAGCCATTTTATGTTACAACTATAACGAGTAAATTTAATCGTTTAACTTGTGAAAAATTAAAAAGGTACCTGACTTCTAAATAAGCATTAAATAAGAATCATAAATATCGCAAACAGTGATGTAGGTGTTACTCAAGAAAAAAGAACGTTTTATTTTTTAATTAGCACGAGTAAATGAACGAATATCGATAATATAATATAACGCTTAATATGAATTTTATCTGTCTGATTATTTAATAGCTTAACTTATTTCACAGTATCGTCATCGACTGCCCTTAGGCTCTTTTCCCTTTTTGTCCAAACTAATCGATACTCGAAAACTAGTATCAGGTAGGTGTGAATTTAGTCTTAGTTTGTAGAAACTATTAAAATGATAAAAATGTATATCTTATTAAATCGTAAAAGATGCCAATTTACGATAAAAATTAAGAAATCGTTCAATTTGTTTTTGTTACAATGGAAAAACCGTCTCCTGCTATGTCAAAAAATCGTTACCGTTTGATTAACAAACAGACGCCTTGTTAAGTTATATACGGAACACGGAAGTCGCGCGCGAGTTCTTTTGTGCCTGAAATTCCGGAGAGTGAACATCGAAGAAGAACATAAATATCAGGTAAGTAAGAAAAAATATCAAACAACAACATTGTAACTAGTAATTTATAACGTCTAAACCATTAATTTACAACACTTAAGCTATTAATTTATAACATTCAAGCCATTAATTTATAACATTTAAGGAATTAATTTATAACGTCTAAACTATTAATTTATAACATTTATGTTATTAATTTATAACATTTAAGCCATTAATTTCTAACTTTTGAACTGTTATTTTATACATTTAGCCATTAATTTATAACATTTAAACTATTAATTTATATCATCTAAGCCATTAAATTATAACATTCAAGCTATTAATTTATAACATTTAAACTGTTAATTTATAACATTTATACCATTGATTTACAGCATTTAATGTGTTATTTTATACATCTAAGCCATTAATTTATAACATTTAAGCAAATAATTTATAACATTTAAACTATTAATTTCTAACATTTAAGCCATTAGTTTCTAACATTTAAGCAATTAATTCACAACATATGAGCCACTAATTTACAACATTTAAACTGTTGTTTTATACATTTAAGCTATTATTTTATAACATTTAAGCTATTAATTAACAACATCTAAGCCATTAATTTACAACATTTAAAGTGTTATTTTATACATCTAAGCTATTAATTTATAACATTTAAGCTATTAATTTATAACATTTAAGCCATTAATTTCTAACTTTTGAACTGTTATCTTATACATTTAGCCATTAATTTATAACATTTAAACTATTAATTTATATCATCTAAGCCATTAAATTATAACATTTCAGCTATTAATTTACAACATCTAAGCCACTAATTTACAATATTTAAACTATTAATTTATATCATCTAAGCCATTAATTTATAATATTTAAGCTATTAATCTAAAACAATTCCTCCATTAATTCTTAACAACTATACCAATAATTTATAACCATATTCTCCCATTAATTCAAAGTAATTGTGCTCTTAATTTGTAACAGTTGTACCATTAATCGGAAGCAACTCTACATTCATTGATTTAAATCAGTACCATCAATGTGAGTGAATTAATGATTTATATTGTATTATTTTATTAACGAAATCCTTCAGGTCCCTGGATTGCTATTTTATTTCTATATAGCATTATTTTTTAATTTTAAATACAGTACTTAATTTCTCATTTCACTATTTTGTATAAAAGCAGTGGTAACGCAGAGTGTAATTTTAAGATGTAATTTTCCATGTCTGCTAAAAACCAAGGAAACAACACCATATTCATGGAATCAAGGAAGCAAGTGTAGTTTAACCGAAGGCAACGACATCTTATCTGTAGCTGCACATGAGTCATAGGACATTTCAAATAGTGTTGCTGTTTTGCCTCGGAGTACCAAAACCGTTAGATTACAAGTAATTTAAAAACAAATAAACTCCGGACAAAACAATGCCGCCGCTACAATGTCGCTTTACTATAAAATAATTTTACATCTCTGCTTCCAATGCGTAAAAACTCATATGTAAATGGGATCCGAGCGTAGTTACCTCCTCGTGGTGGGTCCCGGTAATTGGTATCGTTTTCCAAATAATAATACACCAAGTACTATTTCGAATATTAGTATTATTATTCGAAAACGATATCAAGCTAAAAACTACTTGAATATAGTCTGGTCTTGATCACCCAAAATAGTTTTGGTGATCTAAACTGGACTAATACCCCCCCGCGGGGGCAACGTGGGACATCGTGGGACATCGCAGGACACCGTGGGATGCGAGCGTATTAGCTTTAATTAATCATAAGATAGATACCTATGTTATGTACATTGTAAGCTCATTCTGTACAAAGATACTTATCTATCTTGGAAAGACAAATAAAGATCTCGTCTCTCTAGATCCCCTCGCTTACCATGCTGGAAAAATTGTTCCCACGATATATCGGTTCGCGATCACTCAGTTCTTTCAAACTGTCGCGTGGCGTACTCGCTCGCGTGTATTTCGGGTGCGTGCGGGTCAATGTGCTCTAGACAACTCTGCGGATTAGTAAGTCGCCCAAGGACAGCTCTGTCTTGGTGACTGCTCAACGTTTGCATCGGATCACGGGAGTTGTCGTCGTGCCGGTGATGCTTGCTAATCTGTTGGGGATTCACTTGTGGATCTGCAGTCCTGTCCGATTGGTACTTCGGTACTCGATCAGAGACCTCCAATTTCACGTCCTCCGTAATCCTGTTCGGCCCCGCGGGAGTGGACCCCACTTTTCAGTTGAGGTATTGCCTTCGTAATCCTGTTCAGCGGTCCCTCCCCGTGAGTGGACCCCACTGTTGAGTTGGGGCCTCGTGCCTTGGTAGTCCTGTTCAGCGGTCCCTCCCTGTGAGTGGACCCCACTGTTCAGTTGGGGCCTCTTGCCTTCGTAATCTTGTTCAGCGTTCCCTCCCCGGGTTCCACTTGATCAGTTGGAGTGTGTCAAGTTGCTGGCCTATGTGCTGGATCCATGGCTGAATTACTAGTGGATCACTGGCATCATCTGTCGGCGCCATCGACCGCGACTCGTGTAAGTTTCGAACGGCGAAACAGGAATCGAGTTACGGCCAATTCTTGGGCATTCCGTTGAACCTCGGGGTTATCTCGTGTACTGGGGTATTTCGCGTAGGTCTGTTAGTTCTTTCGAGAGATCGCGATCTCGTCCGTTTCGGGACAGTGTCAGTAGCTTCATCTTCTTCTTTTCGTTCCAAGTTAGATAAATGTGTCTTTGATACCGAATGTTGCCAGTAGGGATGCGAATTATTGTATATTTGTACTGATCGATGTAATCGTTGTGTGGGAGATAGATGATGCGTTACGTATGCCTTGTTCTACGTTTGTAAAGATTCATGTTAGCGCTGCGTTGGAGATATGTGTTTCGCAGTTAGACTACGAAACAACTATTTCTTTACGCAGGCCCATGGTCAAGTAGTGTCAAAACTGGACATTCTGCCAATAGGTTGAATGTCGAGATCGATGTGTAGTGTTAAATAACCCATGGGCGGGTCTCGTGCGTAGTCACCTCCTCGTGGCGAGACCTGGTAATTGGCATCGTTTTCCAAAGATTAATCGACTGATTAGTTTTTACCATACCAAGCCAAGAACTACGCAACAGTCCAGTTTGGATCACCAAAAGCCCCTAAGATCATTTTGGATGATCTACACTGGACTGAACTATTAATTTATAACATTTAAGCCATTAATTTACAATATTTACGTCATGAATTTACAACAATAAGTCACAAATTCATAACTTTTAAGCTATTAATTTTTACATTTATACCATTAATTCCTAACACTCAAACTATTAATTTATAACACTTAAGCTATTAATTTATAACATCTAAGCCACTAATTTACAATACTTAAACTATTAATTTATATCATCTAAGCTATTAATTTATAATATTTAAGCCATTAATCTAAAACAATTCCTCCATTAATTCTTAACAACTATACCAATAATTTATAACCATATTCTCCCATTAATTCAAAGTAATTGTTCTCTTAATTTATGACAGTTGAACCGTTAATCGGAAGCAACTCTACATTCATTGATTTAAATCAGTACCATCAATGTGAGTGAATTAATGATTTATATTGTATTATTTTATTAACGAAATCTTTCAGTTCCCTGGATTGCTATTTTATTTCTATATAGCATTATTTTTTAATTTTAAATACAGTACTTAATTTCTCATTTCACTATTTTGTATAAAAGCAGTGGTAACGCAGAGTGTAATTTTAAGATGTAATTTTCCATGTCTGCTAAAAACCAAGGAAACAACACCATATTCATGGAATCAAGGAAGCAAGTGTAGTTTAACCGAAGGCAACGACATCTTATCTGTAGCTGCACATGAGTCATAGGACATTTCAAATAGTGTTGTTGTTTTGCCTCGGAGTACCAAAACCGTTAGATTACAAGTAATTTAAAAACAAATAAACTCCGGACAAAACAATGCCGCCGCTACAATGTCGCTTTATTATAAAATAATTTTACATCTCTGCTTCCAATGCGTAAAAACTCATATGTAAATGGGACCCGAGCGTAGTTACCTCCTCGTGGTGGGTCCCGGTAATTGGTATCGTTTTCCAAATAATAATACACCAAGTACTATTTCGAATATTAGTATTATTATTCGAAAACGATATCAAGCTAAAAACTACTTGAATATAGTCTGGTCTTGATCACCCAAAATAGTTTTGGTGATCTAAACTGGACTAATACCCCCCCGCGGGGGCAACGTGGGACATCGTGGGACATCGCAGGACACCGTGGGATGCGAGCGTATTAGCTTTAATTAATCATAAGATAGATACCTATGTTATGTACATTGTAAGCTCATTCTGTACAAAGATACTTATCTATCTTGGAACGACAAATAAAGATCTCGTCTCTCTTGATCCCCTCGCTTACCATACTGGAAAAATTGTTCCCACGATATATCGGTTCGCGATCACTCAGTTCTTTCAAACTGTCGCGTGGCGTACTCGCTCGCGTGTATTTCGGGTGCGTGCGGGTCAATGTGCTCTAGACAACTCTTCGGATTCGTAAGTCGCCCAAGGACAGCTCTGTCTTGGTGACTGCTCAACGTTTGCATCGGATCACGGGAGTTGTCGTCGTGCCGGTGATGCTTGCTAATCTGTTGGGGATTCAGTCGTGGATCTGCAGTCCTGTCCGATTGGTACTCCGGTACTCGGTCAGGAACCAGCAATTTCACGTCGTCCGTAATTCTGTTCGGCCCCGCGGGAGTGGACCCCACTGTTCAGTCGAGGCATTGCCTTCGTAATCCTGTTCAGCGGTCCCTCCCCGTGAGTGGACCCCACTGTTCAGTTGGGGCCTCGGGCCTTGGTAATCCTGTTCAGCGGTCCCTCCCTGTGAGTGGACCCCACTGTTCAGTTGGGGCCTCTTGCCTTCGTAATCCTGTTCAGCGGTCCCTCCCCGGGTTCCACTTGTTCAGTTGGAGTGTGTCAAGTTGCTGGCCTATGTGCTGGATCCACGGCTGAATTACTAGTGGATCACTGGCATCATCTGTCGGCGCCATCGACCGCGACTCGTGTAAGTTTCGAACGGCGAAACAGGAATCGAGTTACGGCCAATTCTTGGGCTTTCCGTTGAACCTCGGGGTTATCTCGTGTACGGGGGTACGTCGCGTAGGTTTGTTAGTTCTTTCGAGAGATCGCGATCTCGTCCGTTTCGGGACAGTGTCAGTAGCTTCATCTTCTTCTTTTCGCTCCAAGTTAGATAAATGTGTCTTTGATACCGAATGTTGCCAGTAGGGATGCGAATTATTGTATATTTGTACTGATCGATGTAATCGTTGTGTGGGAGATAGATGATGCGTTACGTATGCCTTGTTCTACGTTTGTAAAGATTCATGTTAGCGCTGCGTTGGAGATATGTGGTTCGCAGTTAGACTACGAAACAACTATTTCTTTACGCAGGCCCATGGTCAAGTAGTGTCAAAACTGGACATTCTGCCAATAGGTTGAATGTCGAGATCGATGTGTAGTGTTAAATAACCCATGGGCGGGTCTCGTGCGTAGTCACCTCCTCGTGGTGAGACCTGGTAATTGGCATCGTTTTCCAAAAATTAATCAGTCGATTAATCTTTGGAAAACGATACCAAGCCAAGAACTACGCAACAGTCCAGTTTGGATCAACAAAAGCCCCTAAGATCATTTTGGATGATCTACACTGGACTGCACTATTAATTTATAACATTTAAGCCATTAATTTACAACATTTACGTCATGAATTTACAACAATAAGTCACAAATTCATAACATTTAAGCTATTAATTTTTACATTTATACCATTAATTCCTAACATTCAAACTATTAATTTATAACACTTAAGCTATTAATTTATAACATTTAAGCAAATAATTAACAACGATTAAACTATTAATTTATAACAAATGAAACATTAATTGGCACATTTAAAACATTAATTTATAAGAATCAAACCATTCCTCGAGGAATCAGTAAGTCTCGCGCTAATAGCCCGATACATCGATAGATTTAACGAAGAAATACGTAACCGCGATTACAGCCAATTAGATCATATTATTTGCTACATAATTAATAACTGTATCACGTACAGCGATGCAGGCGGTATTGAAGAAATAAAGCCATTTTATGTTACAACTATAACGAGTAAATTTAATCGTTTAACTTGTGAAGAATTAAAAAGGTACCTGACTTCTAAATAAGCATTAAATAAGAATCTTAAATATCGCAAACAGTGATGTAGGTGTTACTCAAGAAAAAAGAACGTTTTATTTTTTCATTAGCACGAGTAAATGAACGAATATCGATAATATAATATAACGCTTAATATGAATTTTATCTGTCTGATTATTTAATAGCTTAACTTATTTCACAGTAACGTCATCGACTGCACTTAGGCTCTTTTCCCTTTTTGTCCAAACTAATCGATACTCGAAAACTAGTATCATGTAGGTGTGAATATAGTCTTAGTTTGTAGAAACTATTAAAATGATAAAAATGGATATCGTATTAAATCGTAAAAGATGCCAATTTACGATAAAAATTAAGAAATCGTTCAATTTGATTTTGTTACAATGGAAAAACCGTCTCCTGCTATGTCAAAAAATCGTTACCGTTTGATTAACAAACCGACGCCTTGTTATGTTATATAAGGAACACGGAGGTCGCGCGCGAGCTCTTTTGTGCCTGAAATTCCGGAGAGTGAACATCGAAGAAGAACATAAATATCAGGTAAGTAAGAAAAAATATCAAACAACAACATTGTAACTAGTAATTTATAACGTCTAAACCATTAATTTACAACACTTAAGCTATTAATTTGTAACATTCAAGCCATTAATTTATAACATTTAAGGAATTAATTTATAACGTCTAAACTATTAATTTATAACATTTATGCTATTAATTTATAACATTTAAGCCATTAATTTCTAACTTTTGAACTGTTATTTTATACATTTAGCCATTAATTTATAACATTTAAACTATTAATTTATATCATCTAAGCCATTAAATTATAACATTCATGCTATTAATTTATAACATTTAGACTGTTAATTTATAACATTTAAACCATTAATTTACAGCATTTAATGTGTTATTTTATACATTTAAGCCATTAATTTATAACATTTAAGCTATTAATTTATAACATTTAAGCCATTAATTTCTAACCTTTGAACTGTTATTTTATACATTTTGCCAATAATTTATAACATTTAAACTATTAATTTATATCATCTAAGCCATTAAATTATAACATTTAAGCTATTAATTTACAACATCTAAGCCACTAATTTACAATATTTAAACTATTAATTTATATCATCTAAGCCATTAATTTATAATATTTAAGCCATTAATCTAAAACAATTCCTCCATTAATTCTTAACAACTATACCAATAATTTATAACCATATTCTCCCATTAATTCAAAGTAATTGTGCTCTTAATTTATAACAGTTGTACCATTAATCGGAAGCAACTCTACATTCATTGATTTAAATCAGTACCATCAATGTGAGTGAATTAATGATTTATATTGTATTATTTTATTAACGAAATCTTTCAGGTCCCTGGATTGCTATTTTATATCTATATAGCATTATTTTTTAATTTTAAATACAGTACTTAATTTCTCATTTCACTATTTTGTATAAAAGCAGTGGTAACGCAGAGTGTAATTTTAAGATGTAATTTTCCATGTCTGCAAAAAACCAAGGAAACAACACCATATTCATGGAATCAAGGAAGAAAGTGTAGTTTAACCGAAGGCAACGACATCTTATCTGTAGCTGCACATGAGTCATAGGACATTTCAAATAGTGTTGTTGTTTTGCCTCGGAGTACCAAAACCGTTAGATTACAAGTAATTTAAAAACAAATAAACTCCGGACAAAACAATGCCGCCGCTACAATGTCGCTTTATTATAAAATAATTTTACATCTCTGCTTCCAATGCGTAAAAACTCATATGTAAATGGGACCCGAACGTAGTTACCTCCTCGTGGTGGGTCCCGGTAATTGGTATCGTTTTCCAAATAATAATACACCAAGTACTATTTCGAATATTAGTATTATTATTCGAAAACGATATCAAGCTAAAAACTACTTGAATATAGTCTGGTCTTGATCACCCAAAATAGTTTTGGTGATCTAAACTGGAATAATACCCCCCCGCGGGGGCAACGTGGGACATCGTGGGACATCGCAGGACATCGTGGGATGCGAGCGTATTAGCTTTAATTAATCATAAGATAGATACCTATGTTATGTACATTGTAAGCTCATTCTGTACAAAGATACTTATCTATCTTGGAACGACAAATAAAGATCTCGTCTCTCTTGATCCCCTCGCTTAACATACTGGAAAAATTGTTCCCACGATATATCCGTTCGCGATAACTCAGTTCTTTCAAACTGTCGTGTGGCGTACTCGCTCGCGTGTATTTCGGGTGCGTGCGGGTCAATGTGCTCTAGACAACTCTTCGGATTCGTAAGTCGCCCAAGGACAGCTCTGTCTTGGTGACTGCTCAACGTTTGCATCGGATCACGGGTGTTGTCGTCGTGCCGGTGATGCTTGCTAATCTGTTGGGGATTCAGTCGTGGATCTGCAGTCCTGTCCGATTGGTACTTCGGTACTCGGTCAGGGACCAGCAATTTCACGTCCTCTGTAATCCTGTTCGGCCCCGCGGGAGTGGACCCCACTGTTCAGTTGGGGCCTCGTGCCTTGGTAATCCTGTTCAGCGGTCCCTCCCCGTGAGTGGACCCCACTGTTCAGTTGGGGCCTCTTGCCTTCGTAATCCTGTTCAGCGGTCCCTCCCCGGGTTCCACTTGTTCAGTTGGAGTGTGTCAAGTTGCTGGCCTATGTGCTGGATCCACGGCTGAATTACTAGTGGATCACTGGCATCATCTGTCGGCGCCATCGACCGCGACTCGTGTAAGTTTCAAACGGCGAAACAGGAATCGAGTTACGGCCAATTCTTGGGCTTTCCGTTGAACCTCGGGGTTATCTCGTGTACGGGGGTACGTCTCGTAGGTTTGTTAGTTCTTTCGAGAGATCGCGATCTCGTCCGTTTCGGGACAGTGTCAGTAGCTTCATCTTCTTCTTTTCGCTCCAAGTTAGATAAATGTGTCTTTGATACCGAATGTTGCCAGTAGGGATGCGAATTATTGTTTATTTGTACTGATCGATGTAATCGTTGTGTGGGAGATAGATGATGCGTTACGTATGCCTTGTTCTACGTTTGTAAAGATTCATGTTAGCGCTGCGTTGGAGATATGTGTTTCGCAGTTAGACTACGAAACAACTATTTCTTTACGCAGGCCCATGGTCAAGTAGTGTCAAAACTGGACATTCTGCCAATAGGTTGAATGTCGAGATCGATGTGTAGTGTTAAATAACAAATGGGCGGGTCTCGTGCGTAGTCACCTCCTCGTGGTGAGACCTGGTAATTGGCATCGTTTTCCATAAATTAATCAGTCGATTAATCTTTGGAAAACGATACCAAGCCAAGAACTACGCAACAGTCCAGTTTGGATCAACAAAAGCCCCTAAGATCATTTTGGATGATCTACACTGGACTGCACTATTAATTTATAACATTTAAGCCATTAATTTACAATATTTACGTCATGAATTTACAACAATAAGTCACAAATTCATAACATTTAAGCTATTAATTTTTACATTTATACCATTAATTCCTAACACTCAAACTATTAATTTATAACACTTAAGCTATTAATTTATAACATTTAAGCAAATAATTAACAACGATTAAACTATTAATTTATAACAATTGAAACAATAATTGGCACATTTAAAACATTAATTTATAAGAATCAAACCATTCCTCGAGGAATCAGTAAGTCTCGCGCTAATAGCCCAATACATCGATAGATTTAACGAAGAAATACGTAACCGCGATTACAACCAATTAGATCATATTATTTGCCACATAATTAATAACTGTATCACGTACAGCGATGCAGGCGGTATTGAAGAAATAAAGCCATTTTATGTTACAACTATAACGAGTAAATTTAATCGTTTAACTTGTGAAGAATTAAAAAGGTACCTGACTTCTAAATAAGCATTAAATAAGAATCTTATATATCGCAAACAGTGATGTAGGTGTTACTCAAGAAAAAAGAACGTTTTATTTTTTAATTAGCACGAGTAAATGAACGAATGTCGATAATATAATATAACGCTTAATATGAATTTTATCTGTCTGATTATTTAATAGCTTAACTTATTTCACAGTAACGTCATCGACTGCACTTAGGCTCTTTTCCCTTTTTGTCCAAACTAATCGATAGTCGAAAACTAGTATCATGTAGGTGTGAATATAGTCTTAGTTTGTAGAAACTATTAAAATGATAAAAATGGATATCGTATTAAATCGTAAAAGATGCCAATTTACGATAAAAATTAAGAAATCGTTCAATTTGATTTTGTTACAATGGAAAAACCGTCTCCTGCTATGTCAAAAAATCGTTACCGTTTGATTAACAAACCGACGCCTTGTTATGTTATATAAGGAACACGGAGGTCGCGCGCGAGCTCTTTTGTGCCTGAAATTCCGGAGAGTGAACATCGAAGAAGAACATAAATATCAGGTAAGTAAGAAAAAATATCAAACAACAACATTGTAACTAGTAATTTATAACGTCTAAACCATTAATTTACAACACTTAAGCTATTAATTTGTAACATTCAAACAATTAATTTATAACATTTAAGGAATTAATTTATAACGTCTAAACTATTAATTTATAACATTTATGCTATTAATTTATAACATTTAAGCCATTAATTTCTAACTTTTGAACTGTTATTTTATACATTTAGCCATTAATTTATAACATTTAAACTATTAATTTATATCATCTAAGCCATTAAATTATAACATTCATGCTATTAATTTATAACATTTAAACTGTTAATTTATAACATTTAAACCATTAATTTACAGCATTTAATGTGTTATTTTATACATTTAAGCCATTAATTTATAACATTTATGCTATTAATTTATAACATTTAAGCCATTAATTTCTAACTTTTGAACTGTTATTTTATACATTTAGCCATTAATTTATAACATTTAAACTATTAATTTATGTCATCTAAGCCATTAAATTATAACATTTAAGCTATTAATTTACAACATCTAAGCCACTAATTTACAATATTTAAACTATTAATTTATATCATCTAAGCCATTAATTTATAATATTTAAGCCATTAATCTAAAACAATTCCTCCATTAATTCTTAACAACTATACCATTAATTTATAACCATATTCTCCCATTAATTCAAAGTAATTGTGCTCTTAATTTATAACAGTTGTACCATTAATCGGAAGCAACTCTACATTCATTGATTTAAATCAGTACCATCAATGTGAGTGAATTAATGATTTATATTGTATTATGTTATTAACGAAATCTTTCAGGTCCCTGGATTGCTATTTTATTTCTATATAGCATTATTTTTTAATTTTAAATGCAGTACTTAATTTCTCATTTCACTATTTTGTATAAAAGCAGTGGTAACGCAGAGTGTAATTTTAAGATGTAATTTTCCATGTCTGCTAAAAACCAAGGAAACAACACCATATTCATGGAATCAAGGAAGCAAGTGTAGTTTAACCGAAGGCAACGACATCTTATCTGTAGCTGCACATGAGTCATAGGACATTTCAAATAGTGTTGTTGTTTTGCCTCGGAGTACCAAAACCGTTAGATTACAAGTAATTTAAAAACAAATAAACTCCGGACAAAACAATGCCGCCGCTACAATGTCGCTTTATTATAAAATAATTTTACATCTCTGCTTCCAATGCGTAAAAACTCATATGTAAATGGGACCCGAGCGTAGTTACCTCCTCGTGGTGGGTCCCGGTAATTGGTATCGTTTTCCAAATAATAATACACCAAGTACTATTTCGAATATTAGTACTATTATTCGAAAACGATATCAAGCTAAAAACTACTTGAATATAGTCTGGTCTTGATCACCCAAAATAGTTTTGGTGATCTAAACTGGACTAATACCCCCCCGCGGGGGCAACGTGGGACATCGTGGGACATCGCAGGACACCGTGGGATGCGAGCGTATTAGCTTTAATTAATCATAAGATAGATACCTATGTTATGTACATTGTAAGCTCATTCTGTACAAAGATACTTATCTATCTTGGAACGACAAATAAAGATCTCGTCTCTCTTGATCCCCTCGCTTACCATACTGGAAAAATTGTTCCCACGATATATCGGTTCGCGATCACTCAGTTCTTTCAAACTGTCGCGTGGCGTACTCGCTCGCGTGTATTTCGGGTGCGTGCGGGTCAATGTGCTCTAGACAACTCTTCGGATTCGTAAGTCACCCAAGGACAGCTCTGTCTTGGTGACTGCTCAACGTTTGCATCGGATCACGGGAGTTGTCGTCGTGCCGGTGATGCTTGCTAATCTGTTGGGGATTCAGTCGTGGATCTGCAGTCCTGTCCGATTGGTACTCCGGTACTCGGTCAGGGACCAGCAATTTCACGTCCTCCGTAATTCTGTTCGGCCCCGCGGGAGTGGACCCCACTGTTCAGTTGAGGCATTGCCTTCGTAATCCTGTTCAGCGGTCCCTCCCCGTGAGTGGACCCCACTGTTCAGTTGGGGCCTCGGGCCTTGGTAATCCTGTTCAGCGGTCCCTCCCTGTTAGTGGACCCCACTGTTCAGTTGGGGCCTCTTGCCTTCGTAATCCTGTTCAGCGGTCCCTCCCCGGGTTCCACTTGTTCAGTTGGAGTGTGTCAAGTTGCTGGCCTATGTGCTGGATCCACGGCTGAATTACTAGTGGATCACTGGCATCATCTGTCGGCGCCATCGACCGCGACTCGTGTAAGTTTCGAACGGCGAAACAGGAATCGAGTTACGGCCAATTCTTGGGCTTTCCGTTGAACCTCGGGGTTATCTCGTGTACGGGGGTACGTCGCGTAGGTTTGTTAGTTCTTTCGAGAGATCGCGATCTCGTCCGTTTCGGGACAGTGTCAGTAGCTTCATCTTCTTCTTTTCGCTCCAAGTTAGATAAATGTGTCTTTGATACCGAATGTTGCCAGTAGGGATGCGAATTATTGTATATTTGTACTGATCGATGTAATCGTTGTGTGGGAGATAGATGATGCGTTACGTATGCCTTGTTCTACGTTTGTAAAGATTCATGTTAGCGCTGCGTTGGAGATATGTGGTTCGCAGCTAGACTACGAAACAACTATTTCTTTACGCAGGCCAATGGTCAAGTAGTGTCAAAACTGGACATTCTGCCAATAGGTTGAATGACGAGATCGCTGTGTAGTGTTAAATAACCCATGGGCGGGACCCGAGCGTAGTTACCTCCTCGTGGTGGGTCCCGGTAATTGGTATCGTTTTCCAAATAATAATACACCAAGTACTATTTCGAATATTAGTATTATTATTCGAAAACGATATCAAGCTAAAAACTACTTGAATATAGTCTGGTCTTGATCACCTAAAATAGTTTTGGTGATCTAAACTGGACTAATACCCCCCCGCGGGGGCAACGTGGGACATCGTGGGACATCGCAGGACACCGTGGGATGCGAGCGTATTAGCTTTAATTAATCATAAGATAGATACCTATGTTATGTACATTGTAAGCTCATTCTGTACAAAGATACTTATCTATCTTGGAACGACAAATAAAGATCTCGTCTCTCTTGATCCCCTCGCTTACCATACTGGAAAAATTGTTCCCACGATATATCGGTTCGCGATCACTCAGTTCTTTCAAACTGTCGCGTGGCGTACTCGCTCGCGTGTATTTCGGGTGCGTGCGGGTCAATGTGCTCTAGACAACTCTTCGGATTCGTAAGTCGCCCAAGGACAGCTCTGTCTTGGTGACTGCTCAACGTTTGCATCGGATCACGGGAGTTGTCGTCGTGCCGGTGATGCTTGCTAATCTGTTGGGGATTCAGTCGTGGATCTGCAGTCCTGTCCGATTGGTACTCCGGTACTCGGTCAGGGACCAGCAATTTCACGTCCTCCGTAATTCTGTTCGGCCCCGCGGGAGTGGACCCCACTGTTCAGTTGAGGCATTGCCTTCGTAATCCTGTTCAGCGGTCCCTCCCCGTGAGTGGACCCCACTGTTCAGTTGGGGCCTCGGGCCTTGGTAATCCTGTTCAGCGGTCCCTCCCCGTGAGTGGACCCCACTGTTCAGTTGGGGCCTCTTGCCTTCGTAATCCTGTTCAGCGGTCCCTCCCCGCTTTCCACTTGTTCAGTTGGAGTGTGTCAAGTTGCTGGCCTATGTGCTGGATCCACGGCTGAATTACTAGTGGATCACTGGCATCATCTGTCGGCGCCATCGACCGCGACTCGTGTATGTTTCGAACGGCGAAACAGGAATCGAGTTACGGCCAATTCTTGGGCTTTCCGTTGAACCTCGGGGTTATCTCGTGTACGGGGGTACGTCGCGTAGGTTTGTTAGTTCTTTCGAGAGATCGCGATCTCGTCCGTTTCGGGACAGTGTCAGTAGCTTCATCTTCTTCTTTTCGTTCCAAGTTAGATAAATGTGTCTTTGATACCGAATGTTGCCAGTAGGGATGCGAATTATTGTATATTTGTACTGATCGATGTAATCGTTGTGTGGGAGATAGATGATGCGTTACGTATGCCTTGTTCTACGTTTGTAAAGATTCATGTTAGCGCTGCGTTGGAGATATGTGTTTCGCAGTTAGACTACGAAACAACTATTTCTTTACGCAGGCCCATGGTCAAGTAGTGTCAAAACTGGACATTCTGCCAATAGGTTGAATGTCGAGATCGATGTGTAGTGTTAAATAACGCATGGGCGGGTCTCGTGCGTAGTCACCTACTCGTGGTGAGACCCCGTAATTGGCATCGTTTTCCAAAAATTAATCAGTCGATTAATCTTTGGAAAACGATACCAAGCCAAGAACTACGCAACAGTCCAGTTTGGATCACCAAAAGCCCCTAAGATCATTTTGGATGATCTACACTGAACTGCACTATTAATTCATAACATTTAAGCCATTAATTTACAATATTTACGTCATGAATTTACAACCATAAGTCACAAATTCATAACATTTAAGCTATTAATTTTTACATTTATACCATTAATTCCTAACATTCAAACTATTAATTTATAACACTTAAGCTATTAATTTATAACACTTAAGCAAATAATTAACAACGATTAAACCATTAATTTATAACAATTGAAACAATAATTTCACATTTAAAACATTAATTTATAAGAATCAAACCATTCCTCGAGGAATCAGTAAGTCTCGCGCTAATAGCCCGATACATCGATAGATTTAACGAAGAAATACGTAACCGCGATTACAGCCAATTAGATCATATTAATTGCTACATAATTAATAACTGTATCACGTACAGCGATGCAGGCGGTATTGAAGAAATAAAGCCATTTTATGTTACAACTATAACGAGTAAATTTAATCGTTTAACTTGTGAAGAATTAAAAAGGTACCTGACTTCTAAATAAGCATTAAATAAGAATCTTAAATATCGCAAACAGTGATGTAGGTGTTACTCAAGAAAAAAGAACGTTTTATTTTTTAATTAGCACGAGTAAATGAACGAATATCGATAATATAATATAACGCTTAATATGAATTTTATCTGTCTGATTATTTAATAGCTTAACTTATTTCACAGTAACGTCATCGACTGCCCTTAGGCTCTTTTCCCTTTTTGTCCAAACTAATCGATAGTCGAAAACTAGTATCATGTAGGTGTGAATTTAGTCTTAGTTTGTAGAAACTATTTAAATGATAAAAATGGATATCGTATTAAATCGTAAAAGATGCCAATTTACGATAAAAATTAAGAAATCGTTCAATTTGATTTTGTTACAATGGAAAAACCGTCTCCTGCTATGTCAAAAAATCGTTACCGTTTGATTAACAAACCGACGCCTTGTTATGTTATATAAGGAACACGGAGGTCGCGCGCGAGCTCTTTTGTGCCTGAAATTCCGGAGAGTGAACATCGAAGAAGAACATAAATATCAGGTAAGTAAGAAAAAATATCAAACAACAACATTGTAACTAGTAATTTATAACGTCTAAACCATTAATTTACAACACTTAAGCTATTAATTTATAACATTCAAGCCATTAATTTATAACATTTAAGGAATTAATTTATAACGTCTAAACTATTAATTTATAACATTTATGCTATTAATTTATAACATTTAAGCCATTAATTTCTAACTTTTGAACTGTTATTTTATACATTTAGCCACTAATTTATAACATTTAAACTATTAATTTATATCATCTAAGCCATTAAATTATAACATTCAAGCTATTAATTTATAACATTTAAACTGTTAATTTATAACATTTAAACCATTAATTTACAGCATTTAAAGTGTTATTTTATACATTTAAGCCATTAATTTATAACATTTAAGCAATTAATTTATAACATTTAAACTATTAATTTCTAACATTTAAGCCATTAATTTCTAACATTTAAGCAATTAATTGACAACATCTGAGCCACTAATTTACAACCTTTAAACTGTTGTTTTATACATTTAAGCTATTATTTTATAACATTTAAGCTATTAATTAACAACATCTAAGCCATTAATTTACAACATTTAATGTGTTATTTTATACATTTAAGCTATTAATTTATAACATTTAAGCTATTAATTTATAACATTTAAGCCATTAATTTCTAACTTTTGAACTGTTATTTTATACATTTATCCATTAATTTATAACATTTAAACTATTAATTTATATCATCTAAGCCATTAAATTATAACATTTAAGCCATTAATCTAAAACAATTCCTCCATTAATTCTTAACAACTATACCAATAATTTATAACCATATTCTCCCATTAATTCAAAGTAATTGTGCTCTTAATTTATAACAGTTGTACCATTAATCGGAAGCAACTCTACATTCATTGATTTAAATCAGTACCATCAATGTGAGTGAATTAATGATTTATATTGTATTATTTTATTAACGAAATCTTTCAGGTCCCTGGATTGCTATTTTATTTCTATATAGCATTATTTTTTAATTTTAAATACAGTACTTAATTTCTCATTTCACTATTTTGTATAAAAGCAGTGGTAACGCAGAGTGTAATTTTAAGATGTAATTTTCCATGTCTGCAAAAAACCAAGGAAACAACACCATATTCATGGAATCAAGGAAGCAAGTGTAGTTTAACCGAAGGCAACGACATCTTATCTGTAGCTGCACATGAGTCATAGGACATTTCAAATAGTGTTGTTGTTTTGCCTCGGAGTACCAAAACCGTTAGATTACAAGTAATTTAAAAACAAATAAACTCCGGACAAAACAATGCCGCCGCTACAATGTCGCTTTATTATAAAATAATTTTACATCTCTGCTTCCAATGCGTAAAAACTCATATGTAAATGGGACCCGAGCGTAGTTACCTCCTCGTGGTGGGTCCCGGTAATTGGTATCGTTTTCCAAATAATAATACACCAAGTACTATTTCGAATATTAGTATTATTATTCGAAAACGATATCAAGCTAAAAACTACTTGAATATAGTCTGGTCTTGATCACCCAAAATAGTTTTGGTGATCTAAACTGGACTAATACCCCCCCGCGGGGGCAACGTGGGACATCGTGGGACATCGCAGGACACCGTGGGATGCGAGCGTATTAGCTTTAATTAATCATAAGATAGATACCTATGTTATGTACATTGTAAGCTCATTCTGTACAAAGATACTTATCTATCTTGGAACGACAAATAAAGATCTCGTCTCTCTTGATCCCCTCGCTTACCATAATGGAAAAATTCTTCCCACGATATATCGGTTCGCGATCACTCAGTTCTTTCAAACTGTCGCGTGGCGTACTCGCTCGCGTGTATTTCGGGTGCGTGCGAGTCAATGTGCTCTAGACAACTCTTCGGATTCGTAAGTCGCCCAAGGACAGCTCTGTCTTGGTGACTGCTCAACGTTTGCATCGGATCACGGGAGTTGTCGTCGTGCCGGTGATGCTTGCTAATCTGTTGGGGATTCAGTCGTTGATCTGCAGTCCTGTCCGATTGGTACTTCGGTACTCGGTCAGGGACCAGCAATTTCACGTCCTCCGTAATCTTGTTCGGCCCCGCGGGAGTGGACACCACTGTTCAGTTGAGGCATTGCCTTCGTAATCCTGTTCAGCGGTCCCTCCCCGTGAGTGGACCTCACTGTTCAGTTGGGGCCTCGTGCCTTGGTAATCCTGTTCAGCGGTCCCTCCCTATGAGTGGACCCCACTGTTCAGTTGGGGCCTCTTGCCTTCGTAATCCTGTTCAGCGGTCCCTCCCCGGGTTCCACTTGTTCAGTTGGAGTGTGTCAAGTTGCTGGCCTATGTGCTGGATCCACGGCTGAATTACTAGTGGATCACTGGCATCATCTGTCGGCGCCATCGACCGCGACTCGCGTAAGTTTCAAACGGCGAAACAGGAATCGAGTTACGGCCAATTCTTGGGCTTTCCGTTGAACCTCGGGGTTATCTCGTGTACTGGGATATTTCGCGTAGGTTTGTTAGTTCTTTCGAGAGATCGCGATCTCGTCCGTTTCGGGACAGTGTCAGTAGCTTCATCTTCTTCTTTTCGTTCCAAGTTAGATAAATGTGTCTTTGATACCGAATGTTGCCAGTAGGGATGCGAATTATTGTATATTTGTACTGATCGATGTAATCGTTGTGCTGGAGATACATGATGCGTTACGTATGCCTTGTTCTACGTTTGTAAAGATTCATGTTAGCGCTGCGTTGGAGATATGTGTTTCGCAGTTAGACTACGAAACAACTATTTCTTTACGCAGGGCCATGGTCAAGTAGTGTCAAAACTGGACATTCTGCCAATAGGTTGAATGTCGAGATCGATGTGTAGTGTTAAATAACCCATGGGCGGGTCTCGTGCGTAGTCACCTCCTCGTGGTGAGACCTGGTAATTGGCATCGTTTTCCAAAAATTAATCAGTCGATTAATCTTTGGAAAACGATACCAAGCCAAGAACTACGCAACAGTCCAGTTTGGATCACCAAAAGCCCCTAAGATCATTTTGGATGATCTACACTGGACTGCACTATTAATTTATAACATTTAAGCCATTAATTTACAATATTTACGTCATGAATTTACAACAATAAGTCACAAATTCATAACATTTAAGCTATTAATTTTTACATTTATACCATTAATTCCTAACATTCAAACTATTAATTTATAACACTTAAGCTATTAATTTATAACATTTAAGCATATAATTAACAACGATTAAACTATTAATTTATAACAATTGAAACATTAATTGGCACATTTAAAACATTAATTTATAAGAATCAAACCATTCCTCGAGGAATCAGTAATTCTGGCGCTATTAGCCCAATACATCGATAGATTTAACGAAGAAATACGTAACCGCGATTACAGCCAATTAGATCATATTATTTGCTACATAATTAATAACTGTATCACGTACAGCGATGCAGGCGGTATTGAAGAAATAAAGCCATTTTATGTTACAACTATAACGAGTGAATTTAATCGTTTAACTTGTGAGGAATTAAAAAGGTACCTGACTTCTAAATAAGCATTAAATAAGAATCTTAAATATCGCAAACAGTGATGTAGGTGTTACTCAAGAAAAAAGAACGTTTTATTTTTTAATTAGTACGAGTAAATGAGCGAATATCGATAATATAATATAACGCTTAATATGAATTTTATCTGTCTGATTATTTAATAGCTTAACTTATTTCACAGTAACGTCATCGACTGCCTTTAGGCTCTTTTCCCTTTTTGTCCAAACTAATCGATAGTCGAAAACTAGTATCATGTAGGTGTGAATTTAGTCTTAGTTTGTAGAAACTATTAAAATGATAAAAATGGATATCGTATTAAATCGTAAAAGATGCCAATTTACGATAAAAATTAAGAAATCGTTCAATTTGATTTTGTTACAATGGAAAAACCGTCTCCTGCTATGTCAAAAAATCGTTACCGTTTGATTAACAAACCGACGCCTTGTTAAGTTATATAAGGAACACGGAAGTCGCGCTCGAGCTCTTCTGTGCCTGAAATTCCGGAGAGTGAACATCGAAGAAGAACATAAATATCAGGTAAGTAAGAAAAAATATCGAACAACAACATTGTAACTAGTAATTTATAACGTCTAAACCATTAATTTACAACACTTAAGCTATTAATTTATAACATTCAAGCCATTAATTTATAACATTTAAGGAATTAATTTATAACGTCTAAACTATTAATTTATAACATTTATGCTATTAATTTATAACATTTAAGCTATTAATTTCTAACTTTTGAACTGTTATTTTATACATTTAGCCATTAATTTATAACATTTAAACTATTAATTTATATCATCTAAGCCATTAAATTATAACATTCAAGCTATTAATTTATAACATTTAAACTGTTAATTTATAACATTTAAACCATTAATTTACAGCATTTAAAGTGTTATTTTATACAATTAAGCCATTAATTTATAACATTTAAGCAATTAATTTATAACATTTAAACTATTAATCTCTAACATTTAAGCCATTAATTTCTAACATTTAAGCAATTAATTGACAACATCTGAGCCACTAATTTACAACATTTAAACTGCTGTTTTATACATTTAAGCTATTATTTTATAACATTTAAGCTATTAATTAACAACATCTAAGCCATTAATTTACAACATTTAAAGTGTTATTTTATACATTTAAGCTATTAATTTATAACATTTAAGCTATTAATTTATAACATTCAAGCCATTAATTTCTAACTTTTGAACTGTTATTTTACACATTTAGCCATTAATTTATAACATTTAAACTATTAATTTATATCATCTAAGCCATTAAATTATAACATTTAAGCTATTAATTTACAACATCTAAGCCACTAATTTACAATATTTAAACTATTAATTTATATCGTCTAAGCCATTAATTTATAATATTTAAGCCATTAATCTAAAACAATTCCTCCATTAATTCTTAACAACTATACCAATAATTTATAACCATATTCTCCCATTAATTCAAAGTAATTGTGCTCTTAATTTATAACAGTTGTACCATTAATCGGAAGCAACTCTACATTCATTGATTTAAATCAGTACCATCAATGTGAGTGAATTAATGATTTATATTGTATTATTTTATTAACGAAATCTTTCAGGTCCCTGGATTGCTATTTTATTTCTATATAGCATTATTTTTGAATTTTAAATACAGTACTTAATTTCTCATTTCACTATTTTGTATAAAAGCAGTGGTAACGCAGAGTGTAATTTTAAGATGTAATTTTCCATGTCTGCTAAAAACCAAGGAAACAACACCATATTCATGGAATCAAGGAAGCAAGTGTAGTTTAACCGAAGGCAACGACATCTTATCTGTAGCTGCACATGAGTCATAGGACATTTCAAATAGTGTTGTTGTTTTGCCTCGGAGTACCAAAACCGTTAGATTACAAGTAATTTAAAAACAAATAAACTCCGGACAAAACAATGCCGCCGTTACAATGTCGCTTTATTATAAAATAATTTTACATCTCTGCTTCCAATGCGTAAAAACTCATATGTAAATGGGACCCGAGCGTAGTTACCTCCTCGTGGTGGGTCCCGGTAATTGGTATCGTTTTCCAAATAATAATACACCAAGTACTATTTCGAATATTAGTATTATTATTCGAAAACGATATCAAGCTAAAAACTACTTGAATATAGTCTGGTCTTGATCACCCAAAATAGTTTTGGTGATCTAAACTGGACTAATACCCCCCCGCGGGGGCAACGTGGGACATCGTGGGACATCGCAGGACACCGTGGGATGCGAGCGTATTAGCTTTAATTAATCATAAGATAGATACCTATGTTATGTACATTGTAAGCTCATTCTGTACAAAGATACTTATCTATCTTGGAACGACAAATAAACATCTCGTCTCTCTTGATCCCCTCGCTTACCATACTGGAAAAATTGTTCCCACGATATATCGGTTCGCGATCACTCAGTTCTTTCAAACTGTCGCGTGGCGTACTCGCTCGCGTGTATTTCGGGTGCGTGCGGGTCAATGTGCTCTAGACAACTCTTCGGATTCGTAAGTCGCCCAAGGACAGCTCTGTCTTGGTGACTGCTCAACGTTTGCATCGGATCACGGGAGTTGTCGTCGTGCCGGTGATGCTTGCTAATCTGTTGGGGATTCAGTCGTGGATCTGCAGTCCTGTCCGATTGGTACTTCGGTACTCGGTCAGGGACCAGCAATTTCACGTCCTCCGTAATCCTGTTCGGCCCCGCGGGAGTGGCCCCCACTGTTCAGTTGAGGTATTGCCTTCGTAATCCTGTTCAGCGGTCCCTCCCTGTGAGTGGACCCCACTGTTCAGTTGGGGCCTCTTGCCTTCGTAATCCTGTTCAGCGGTCCCTCCCCGGGTTCCACTTGTTCAGTTGGAGTGTGTCAAGTTGCTGGCCTATGTGCTGGATCCACGGCTGAATTACTAGTGGATCACTGGCATCATCTGTCGGCGCCATCGACCGCGACTCGTGTAAGTTTCGAACGGCGAAACAGGAATCGAGTTACGGCCAATTCTTGGGCTTTCCGTTGAACCTCGGGGTTATCTCGTGTACGGGGGTACGTCGCGTAGGTTTGTTAGTTCTTTCGAGAGATCGCGATCTCGTCCGTTTCGGGACAGTGTCAGTAGCTTCATCTTCTTCTTTTCGCTCCAAGTTAGATAAATGTGTCTTTGATACCGAATGTTGCCAGTAGGGATGCGAATTATTGTTTATTTGTACTGATCGATGTAATCGTTGTGTGGGAGATAGATGATGCGTTACGTATGCCTTGAGGTAAAGATTCATGTTAGCGCTGCCTTGGAGATATGTGTTTCGCAGTTAGACTACGAAACAACTATTTCTTTACGCAGGCCCATGGTCAAGTAGTGTCAAAACTGGACATTCTGCCAATAGGTTGAATGTCGAGATCGATGTGTAGTGTTAAATAACCCATGGGCGGGTCTCGTGCGTAGTCACCTCCTCGTGGTGAGACCTGGTAATTGGCATCGTTTTCCAAAAATTAATCAGTCGATTAATCTTTGGAAAACGATACCAAGCCAAGACCTACGCAACAGTCCAGTTTGGATCAACAAAAGCCGCTAAGATCATTTTGGATGATCTACACTGGACTGCACTATTAATTTATAACATTTAAGCCATTAATTTACAAAATTTACGTCATGAATTTACAACAATAAGTCACAAATTCATAACATTTAAGCTATTAATTTTTACATTTATACCATTAATTCCTAACACTCAAACTATTAATTTATAACACTTAAGCTATTAATTTATAACATTTAAGCAAATAATTAACAACAATTAAACTATTAATTTATAACAATTGAAACAATAATTGGCACATTTAAAACATTAATTTATAAGAATCAAACCATTCCTCGAGGAATCAGTAAGTCTCGCGCTAATAGCCCAATACATCGATAGATTTAACGAAGAAATACGTAACCGCGATTACAACCAATTAGATCATATTATTTGCTACATAATTAATAACTGTATCACGTACAGCGATGCAGGCGGTATTGAAGAAATAAAGCCATTTTATGTTACAACTATAACGAGTAAATTTAATCGTTTAACTTGTGAAGAATTAAAAAGGTACCTGACTTCTAAATGAGCATTAAATAAGAATCTTAAATATCGCAAACAGTGATGTAGGTGTTACTCAAGAAAAAAGAACGTTTTATTTTTTAATTAGCACGAGTAAATGAACGAATATCGATAATATAATATAACGCTTAATATGAATTTTATCTGTCTGATTATTTAATAGCTTAACTTATTTCACAGTAACGTCATCGACTGCACTTAGGCTCTTTTCCCTTTTTGTCCAAACTAATCGATAGTCGAAAACTAGTATCATGTAGGTGTGAATATAGTCTTAGTTTGTAGAAACTATTAAAATGATAAAAATGGATATCGTATTAAATCGTAAAAGATGCCAATTTACGATAAAAATTAAGAAATCGTTCAATTTGATTTTGTTACAATGGAAAAACCGTCTCCTGCTATGTCAAAAAATCGTTACCGTTTGATTAACAAACCGACGCCTTGTTATGTTATATAAGGAACACGGAGGTCGCGCGCGAGCTCTTTTGTGCCTGAAATTCCGGAGAGTGAACATCGAAGAAGAACATAAATATCAGGTAAGTAAGAAAAAACATCAAACAACAACATTGTAACTAGTAATTTATAACGTCTAAACCATTAATTTACAACACTTAAGCTATTAATTTATAACATTCAAGCCATTAATTTATAACATTTAAGGAATTAATTTATAACGTCTAAACTATTAATTTATAACATTTATGCTATTAATTTATAACATTTAAGCTATTAATTTCTAACTTTTGAACTGTTATTTTATACATTTAGCCATTAATTTATAACATTTAAACTATTAATTTATATCATCTAAGCCATTAAATTATAACATTCAAGCTATTAATTTATAACATTTAAACTGTTAATTTATAACATTTAAACCATTAATTTACAGCATTTAAAGTGTTATTTTATACAATTAAGCCATTAATTTATAACATTTAAGCAATTAATTTATAACATTTAAACTATTAATCTCTAACATTTAAGCCATTAATTTCTAACATTTAAGCAATTAATTGACAACATCTGAGCCACTAATTTACAACATTTAAACTGTTGTTTTATACATTTAAGCTATTATTTTATAACATTTAAGCTATTAATTAACAACATCTAAGCCATTAATTTACAACATTTAAAGTGTTATTTTATACATTTAAGCTATTAATTTATAACATTTAAGCTATTAATTTATAACATTTAAGCCATTAATTTCTAACTTTTGAACTGTTATTTTACACATTTAGCCATTAATTTATAACATTTAAACTATTAATTTATATCATCTAAGCCATTAAATTATAACATTTAAGCTATTAATTTACAACATCTAAGCCACTAATTTACAATATTTAAACTATTAATTTATATCATCTAAGCCATTAATTTATAATATTTAAGCCATTAATCTAAAACAATTCCTCCATTAATTCTTAACAACTATACCAATAATTTATAACCATATTCTCCCATTAATTCAAAGTAATTGTGCTCTTAATTTATAACAGTTGTACCATTAATCGGAAGCAACTCTACACTCATTGATTTAAATCAGTACCATCAATGTGAGTGAATTAATGATTTATATTGTATTATTTTATTAACGAAATCTTTCAGGTCCCTGGATTGCTATTTTATTTCTATATAGCATTATTTTTTAATTTTAAATATAGTACTTAATTTCTCATTTCACTATTTTGTATAAAAGCAGTGGTAACGCAGAGTGTAATTTTAAGATGTAATTTTCCATGTCTGCTAAAAACCAAGGAAACAACACCATATTCATGGAATCAAGGAAGCAAGTGTAGTTTAACCGCAGGCAACAACATCTTATCTGTAGCTGCACATGAGTCATAGGACATTTCAAATAGTGTTGTTGTTTTGCCTCGGAGTACCAAAACCGTTAGATTACAAGTAATTTAAAAACAAATAAACTCCGGACGAAACAATGCCGCCGCTACAATGTCGCTTTATTATAAAATAATTTTACATCTCTGCTTCCAATGCGTAAAAACTCATATGTACATGGGACCCGAGCGTAGTTACCTCCTCGTGGTGGGTCCCGGTAATTGGTATCGTTTTCCAAATAATAATACATCAAGTACTATTTCGAATATTAGTATTATTATTCGAAAACGATATCAAGCTAAAAACTACTTGAATATAGTCTGGTCTTGATCACCCAAAATAGTTTTGGTGATCTAAACTGGACTAATACCCCCCCGCGGGGGCAACGTGGGACATCGTGGGACATCGCAGGACACCGTGGGATGCGAGCGTATTAACTTTAATTAATCATAAGATAGATACCTATGTTATGTACATTGTAAGCTCATTCTGTACAAAGATACTTATCTATCTCGGAACGACAAATAAAGATCTCGTCTCTCTTGATCCCCTCGCTTACCATACTGGAAAAATTGTTCCCACGATATATCGGTTCGCGATCACTCAGTTCTTTCAAACTGTCGCGTGGCGTACTCGCTCGCGTGTATTTCGGGTGCGTGCGGGTCAATGTGCTCTAGACAACTCTTCGGATTCGTAAGTCGCCCAAGGACAGCTCTGTCTTGGTGACTGCTCAACGTTTGCATCGGATCACGGGAGTTGTCGTCGTGCCGGTGATGCTTGCTAATCTGTTGGGGATTCAGTCGTGGATCTGCAGTTCTGTCCGATTGGTACTTGGGTACTCGATCAGAGACCACCAATTTCACGTCCTCCGTAATCCTGTTCGGCCCCGCTGGAGTGGACCCCACTGTTCAGTTGAGGTATTGCCTTCGTAATCCTGTTCAGCGGTCCCGCCCCGTGAGTGGACCCCACTGTTCAGTTGGGGCCTCGTGCCTCGGTAATCCTGTTCAGCGGTCCATCCCTGTGAGTGGACCCCACTGTTCAGTTGGGGCCTCTTGCCTTCGTAATCCTGTTCAGCGGTCCCTCCCCGGGTTCCACTTGTTCAGTTGGAGTGTGTCAAGTTGCTGGCCTATGTGGTGGATCCACGGCTGAATTACTAGTGGATCACTGGCATCATCTGTCGGCGCCATCGACCGCGACTCGTGTAAGTTTCGAACGGCGAAACAGGAATCGAGTTACGGCCAATTCTTGGGCTTTCCGTTGAACCTCGGGGTTATCTCGTGTACGGGGGTACGTCGCGTAGGTTTGTTAGTTCTTTCGAGAGATCGCGATCTCGTCCGTTTCGGGACAGTGTCAGTAGCTTCATCTTCTTCTTTTCTTTCCAAGTTAGATAAATGTGTCTTTGATACCGAATGTTGCCAGTAGGGATGCGAATTATTGTATATTTGTACTGATCGATGTAATCGTTGTGTGGGAGATAGATGATGCGATACGTATGCCTTGTTCTACGTTTGTAAAGATTCATGTTAGCGCTGCGTTGGAGATATGTGTTTCGCAGTTAGACTACGAAACAACTATTTCTTTACGCAGGCCCATGGTCAAGTAGTGTCAAAACAGGACATTCTGCCAATAGGTTGAATGTCGAGATCGATGTGTAGTGTTAATTAACCCATGGGCGGGTCTCGTGCGTAGTCACCTCCTCGTGGTGAGACCTGGTAATTGGCATCGTTTTCCAAAAATTAATCAGTCGATTAATCTTTGGAAAACGATACCAAGAAAAGAACTACGCAACAGTCCAGTTTGGATCACCAAAAGCCCCTAAGATCATTTTGGATGATCTACACTGGACTGCACTATTAATTTATAACATTTAAGCCATTAATTTACAATATTTACGTCATGAATTTACAACAATAAGTCACAAGTTCATAACATTTAAGCTATTAATTTTTACATTTATACCATTAATTCCTAACATTCAAACTATTAATTTATAACACTTAAGCTATTAATTTATAACATTTAAGCAAATAATTAACAACGATTAAACTATTAATTTATAACAATTGAAACATTAATTGGCACATTTAAAACATTAATTTATAAGAATCAAACCATTCCTCGAGAAATCAGTAAGTCTCGCGCTAATAGCCCAATACATCGATAGATTTAACGAAGAAATACGTAACCGCGATTACAGCCAATTAGATCATATTATTTGCTACATAATTAATAACTGTATCACGTACAGCGATGCAGGCGGTATTGAAGAAATAAAGCCATTTTATGTAACAACTATAACGAGTAAATTTAATCGTTTAACTTGTGAAGAATTAAAAAGGTACCTGACTTCTAAATAAGCATTAAATAAGAATCTTAAATATCGCAAACAGTGATGTAGGTGTTACTCAAGGAAAAAGAACGTTTTATTTTTTAATTAGCACGAGTAAATGTACGAATATCGATAATATAATATAACGCTTAATATGAATTTTATCTGTCTGATTATTTAATAGCTTAACTTATTTCACAGTAACGTCATCGACTGCCCTTAGGCTCTTTTCCCTTTTTGTCCAAACTAATCGATACTCGAAAACTAGTATCATGTAGGTGTGAATTTAGTCTTAGTTTGTAGAAACTATTAAAATGATAAAAATGGATATCGTATTAAATCGTAAAAGATGCCAATTTACGATAAAAATTAAGAAATCGTTCAATTTGATTTTGTTACAATGGAAAAACCGTCTCCTGCTATGTCAAAAAATCGTTACCGTTTGATTAACAAACCGACGCCTTGTTAAGTTATATAAGGAACACGGAAGTCGCGGGCGAGCTCTTTTGTGCCTGAAATTCCGGAGAGTGAACATCGAAGAAGAACATAAATATCAGGTAAGTAAGAAAAAATGTCGAACAACAACATTGTAACTAGTAATTTATAACGTCTAAACCATTAATTTACAACACTTAAGCTATTAATTTATAACGTTCAAGCCATTAATTTATAACATTTAAGGAATTAATTTATAACGTCTAAACTATTAATTTATAACATTTATGCTATTAATTTATAACATTTAAGCCATTAATTTCTAACTTTTGAACTGTTATTTTATACATTTAGCCATTAATTTATAACATTTAAACTATTAATTTGTATCATCTAAGCCATTAAATTATAACATTCAAGCTATTAATTTATAACATTTAAACTGTTAATTTATAACATTTAAACCATTAATTTACAGCATTTAAAGTGTTATTTTATACATTTAAGCCTTTAATTTATAACATTTAAGCAATTAATTTATAACATTTAAACTATTAATTTCTAACATTTAAGCCATTAATTTCTAACATTTAAGCAATTAATTGACAACATCTGAGCCACTAATTTACAACGTTTAAACAGTTGTTTTATACATTTAAGCTATTATTTTATAACATTTAAGCTATTAATTAACAACATCTAAGCCATTAATTTACAACATTTAAAGTGTTATTTTATACATTTAAGCTATTAATTTATAACATTTAAGCTATTAATTTATAACATTTAAGCCATTAATTTCTAACTTTTGAACTGTTATTTTATACATTTAGCCATTAATTTATAACATTTAAACTATTAATTTATATCATCTAAGCCATTAAATTATAACATTTAAGCTATTAATTTATAACATTTATACTGTTAATTTATAACATTTAAACCATTAATTTACAGCATTTAAAGTGTTATTTTATACATTTAAGCCATTAATTGATAACATTTAAGCAATTAATTTCTAACATTCAAACTATTAATTTCTAACATTTAAGACATTAATTTCTAACATTTAAGCAATTAATTGACAACATCTGAGCCACTAATTTACAACATTTAAACCGTTGTTTTATACATTTAAGCTATTATTTTATAACATTTAAGCTATTAATTAACAACATCTAAGCCATTAATTTACAACATTTAAAGTGTTATTTTATACATTTAAGCTATTAATTTATAACATTTAAGCTATTAATTTATAACATTTAAGCCATTAATTTCTAACTTTTGAACTGTTATTTTATACATTTAGCCATTAATTTATAACATTTAATCTATTAATTTCTAACATTTAAGCCATTAATTTCTAACATTTAAGCAATTAATTGACAACATCTGAGCCACTAATTTACTACGTTTAAACAGTTGTTTTATACATTTAAGCTATTATTTTATAACATTTAAGCTATTAATTAACAACATCTAAGCCATTAATTTACAACATTTAAAGTGTTATTTTATACATTTCAGCTATTAATTTATAACATTTAAGCTATTAATTTATAACATTTAAGCCATTAATTTCTAACTTTTGAACAGTTATTTTATACATTTAGCCATTAATTTATAACATTTAAACTATTAATTTATATCATCTAAGCCATTAAATTATAACATTTAAGCTATTAATTTACAACATCTAAGCCACTAATTTACAATATTTAAACTATTAATTTATATCATCTAAGCCATTAATTTATAATATTTAAGCCATTAATCTAAAACAATTCCTCCATTAATTCTTAACAACTATACCAATAATTTATAACCATATTCTCCCATTAATTCAAAGTAATTGTTCTCTTAATTTATAACAGTTGTACCATTAATCGGAAGCAACTCTACATTCATTGATTTAAATCAGTACCATCAATGTGAGTGAATTAATGATTTATATTGTATTATTTTATTAACGAAATCTTTCAGGTCCCTGGATTGCTATTTTATTTCTATATAGCATTATTTTTTAATTTTAAATACAGTACTTAATTTCCCATTTCACTATTTTGTATAAAAGCAGTGGTAACGCAGATTGTAATTTTAAGATGTAATTTTCCATGTCTGCTAAAAACCAAGGAAACAACACCATATTCATGGAATCAAGGAAGCAAGTGTAGTTTAACCGAAGGCAACGACATCTTATCTGTAGCTGCACATGAGTCATAGGACATTTCAAATAGTGTTGTTGTTTTGCCTCGGAGTACCAAAACCGTTAGATTACAAGTAATTTAAAAACAAATAAACTCCGGACAAAACAATGCCGCCGCTACAATGTCGCTTTATTATAAAATAATTTTACATCTCTGCTTCCAATGCGTAAAAACTCATATGTAAATGGGACCCGAGCGTAGTTACCTCCTCGTGGTGGGTCCCGGTAATTGGTATCGTTTTCCAAATAATAATACACCAAGTACTATTTCGAATATTAGTATTATTATTCGAAAACGATATCAAGCTAAAAACTACTTGAATATAGTCTGGTCTTGATCACCCAAAATAGTTTTGGTGATCTAAACTGGACTAATACCCCCCCGCGGGCGCAACGTGGGACATCGTGGGACATCGCAGGACACCGTGGGATGCGAGCGTATTAGCTTTAATTAATCATAACATAGATACCTATGTTATGTACATTGTAAGCTCATTCTGTACAAAGATACTTATCTATCTTGGAACGACAAATAAAGATCTCGTCTCTCTTGATCCCCTCGCTTACCATACTGGAAAAATTGTTCCCACGATATATCGGTTCGCGATCACTCAGTTCTTTCAAACTGTCGCGTGGCGTAATCGCTCGCGTGTATTTCGGGTGCGTGCGGGTCAATGTGCTCTAGACAACTCTTCGGATTCGTAAGTCGCCCAAGGACAGCTCTGTCTTGGTGACTGCTCAACGTTTGCATCGGATCACGGGAGTTGTCGTCGTGCCGGTGATGCTTGCTAATCTGTTGGGGATTCACCCGTGGATCTGCAGTCCAATCCGATTGGTACTTGTGTACTCGATCAGAGACCACCAATTTCACGTCCTCCGTAATCCTGTTCGGCCCCGCGGGAGTGGTCCCCACTGTTCAGTTGAGGTATTGCCTTCGTAATCCTGTTCAGCGGTCCCTCCCCGTGAGTGGACCCCACTGTTCAGTTGGGGCCTCGTGCCTTGGTAATCCTGTTCAGCGGTCCCCCCCTGTGAGTGGTCCCCACTGTTCAGTTGGGGCCTCTTGCCTTCGTAATCCTGTTCAGCGGTCCCTCCCCGGGTTCCACTTGTTCAGTTGGAGTGTGTCAAGTTGCTGGCCTATGTGCTGGATCCACGGCTGAATTACTAGTGGATCGCTGGCATCATCTGTCGGCGCCATCGACCGCGACTCGTGTAAGTTTCGAACGGCGAAACAGGAATCGAGTTACGGCCAATTCTTGGGCTTTCCGTTGAACCTCGGGGTTATCTCGTGTACGGGGGTACGTCGCGTAGGTTTGTTAGTTCTTTCGAGAGATCGCGATCTCGTCCGTTTCGGGACAGTGTCAGTAGCTTCATCTTCTTCTTTTCGTTCCAAGTTAGATAAATGTGTCTTTGATACCGAATGTTGCCAGTAGGGATGCGAATTATTGTATATTTGTACTGATCGATGTAATCGTTGTGTGGGAGATAGATGTGTGCCTTGTTCTACGTTTGTAAAGATTCATGTTCGCGCTGCGTTGGAGATATGTGTTTCGCAGTTAGACTACGAAACAACTATTTCTTTACACAGGCCCATGGTCAAGTAGTGTCAAAACTGGACATTCTGCCAATAGGTTGAATGTCGAGATCGATGTGTAGTGTTAAATAACCCATGGGCGGGTCTCGTGCGTAGTCACCTCCTCGTGGTGAGACCTGGTAATTGGCATCGTTTTCCAAAAATTAATCAGTCGATTAATCTTTGGAAAACGATACCAAGCCAAGAACTACGCAACAGTCCAGTTTGGATCAACAAAAGCCCCTAAGATCATTTTGGATGATCTACACTGGACTGCACTATTAATTTATAACACTTAAGCCATTAATTTACAATATTTACGTCATGAATTTACAACAATAAGTCACAAATTCATCACATTTAAGCTATTAATTTTTACATTTATACCATTAATTCCTAACACTCAAACTATTAATTTATAACACTTAAGCTATTAAATTATAACATTTAAGCAAATAATTAACAACGATTAAACTATTAATTTAAAACAATTGAAACAATAATTGGCACATTTAAAACATTAATTTATAAGAATCAAACCATTCCTCGAGGAATCAGTAAGTCTCGCGCTAATAGCCCAATACATCGATAGATTTATCGAAGAAAGACGTAACGGCGATTACAACCAATTAGATCATATTATTTGCTACATAATTAATAACTGTATCACGTACAGCGATGCAGGCGGTATTGAAGAAATAAAGCCATTTTATGTTACAACTATAACGAGTAAATTTAATCGTTTAACATGTGAAGAATTAAAAAGGTACCTGACTTCTAAATAAGCATTCAATAAGAATCTTAAATATCGCAAACAGTGATGTAGGTGTTACTCAAGAAAAAAGAACGTTTTATTTTTTAATTAGCACGAGTAAATGAACGAATATCGATAATATAATATAACGCTTAATATGAATTTTATCTGTCTGATTATTTAATAGCTTAACTTATTTCACAGTAACGTCATCGACTGCACTTAGGCTCTTTTCCCTTTTTGTCCAAACTAATCGATAGTCGAAAACTAGTATCATGTAGGTGTGAATATAGTCTTAGTTTGTAGAAACTATTAAAATGATAAAAATGGATATCGTATTAAATCGTAAAAGATGCCAATTTACGATAAAAATTAAGAAATCGTTCAAGTTGATTTTGTTACAATGGAAAAACCGTCTCCTGCTATGTCAAAAAATCGTTACCGTTTGATTAACAAACCGACGCCTTGTTATGTTATATAAGGAACACGGAGGTCGTGCGCGAGCTTTTTTGTGCCTGAAATTCCGGAGAGTGAACATCGAAGAAGAACATAAATATCAGGTAAGTAAGAAAAAATATCAAACAACAACATTGTAACTAGTAATTTATAACGTCTAAACCATTAATTTACAACACTTAAGCTATTAATTTATAACATTCAAGCCATTAATTTATAACATTTAAGGAATTAATTTATAACGTCTAAACTATTAATTTATAACATTTATACTATTAATTTGTCGGAGATGAAAGGACATCGGAGTCCTCCCTTTGGAACCCCGGGAAAATCCCTTAACACCGTAGTCTAGATTCTATCATAGGCGTAATTAAACAATTGTCGTCTTTCGATCCGATTGTATTTGTTCAAGATTTGTGATAATGAGCTTGGGCTCGAGGCGATAGCCAGTCGCCGAACGTAGCCGCGGTCAAGGGATGAACGTTTTGCCTAACAAAGGTATGAAGTAATTCTATAGCTCTCCTTAAAAGAAATATCTCTGGCGACACATGACAGTAAACATTCCAACGGTCTCTGTCCCGTGGCCACACGCAGTTCCTATTCTTCGAGAAAGATGATTGCCAGATGTCGATGTCTCTCCACAGTACGTGATCAGCTAGCCCGAGGGCCGTTATAAACACTAATATCTAGTTACCTAAAGTCCTTCGAACAGATAAACAGTCTTTGTCCCAACTACGGGAAGATAGGGGAGATCTATTTCTTTCAACGAACGGCGTCTCCCACTAGCAACTTTCCCTCGAGGGCGGCTAGCATCTTTTTCTAACCACCGATATGGAGATTGACCAATTAGCAGCAACGCCAATTTCCCTCACCTTCTAAACGAAGGCTATCCTCGACGAATCCAAGAATCTCGTGTCCTTAGACACACCCCATCATAGTTTTCCTCTGCAGCATAATCGCGAAGGAAAGTCATTCTCTCTGGTGAAGTCGTATTAGCGAGTTACGTAACGTCTGCACGCTCGGTGGATATTCCACGTTTTAACAAAGAGTCCGACTTAGATTTTGTGAGCATGTTCATCCACCATCCCGTCGACCGCGGATTCGTTATTGAGCCTAGGATCATTGTCATTAGTTTCTCGAGTATCTAATTACCACGGTTCCTTGTCCAATCCTATAATAATCGTATCTGCACTAGTCAATGTCTTCTCTATTGCTTATCGACAATGCGTAAACCAAACGACGATTCGTTTCACGCCCCTAATCCTAATTGCAATGTAAACCCGACATCAGAAGTGGGATCAGTGCCGGTTATAACAGTGCAAGAGCTTACGACCATCGTGCGCGAGTTAATTCTGTTGCTAGTGCAAAAATCGAGTGTGGAACCTAACAATTTTTCGCCGCCGCGTTTTAACCCTGAAACCGCGGGCTTCGACTCCGCTGCATGATGCGCAGCTGTTAATTTGATTATGGAGGAAAATCCTTACAATGCAGTGCCCTGAATATAATTTCAATAACGAACGTCGAATCGACTTCTACGTAGTGGAAGCACCAACTGGTGGATCAAGTCATCCGGGTGAGTCGTTTCCATTTTACCCCGATTTTGGAGCCGAGTGCTCACTAATTAAAGAATCCGTAGTCTTGAGATTTTCTGGCAAAAGAACGATTGATACAGTAGTAATGCGAGGAATAAGAAATATTTGTACTAAACGCACATCTCAAATCTTGTCCGTTGCAGGTGTTAGTGGTTAGAGATAAATTCTTCATGTCCTCGCTTATAGTTATTTAAAAATATGATATCGCGATTGCTCGTTAAATTTCAAGCCAAGGTTTTGACGCAATATTACACAAACTAGTCTCGCTATGTGTAAAACAAAAATAATTAATGCCTGTAATAAAACCGCTGAAAACGAGATCGATGTTAATGAAGTTGACAATGAGGTACATGGTAGCGATAAAATTCGATTAATCTTTCTTTTCGAAAAATTCAAAGATTCATTCGTTACGGGTTTCCTACGTACTCGCGTAAATACAGGCCAGTTAGAAATACAATTAATTGATCCTAACATCACCGTACAAAAAAAGTCCTTATAGATTCCGCGAGGAAGAGCGCAGAATAGTACGTGAGAGAATAAGCGAATTAATTGGAGCCAAATATCATAAGGCCTAGTAATTCACCGTTCGCGAGGCCTATGTTACACGTGAAGACGAACGATGGTTCAGATAGATGATTAGTAGATTTTCAAGAACTAAATAAAAATACGGTCGCGGATCGGTATCCTTTACCCCTTATTGCAGATCAAGTCGCGAGATTGCAAATGCGAGATATTTTACTAGTCTGACATGGCCAGCGGATTTCGCCAAATCCCTATTCATCCTAATTCTAGAAAATATACAGCAATGGACGATTTGGACAATAAGTTGTTGTTTTCTTCAAATTCTTTTGTGCCTTTGTTCTGTCCACACGACGTCCTTTTATTTTCATAATCGTTTTTCCGAACGGCGATATTGCGCTGACTCCGTTGAAACAAGGATTTTTGCATTTTTTAGACAACCCTAATAATTTTGCAACTAATACTTTTCTAAATATTCTAATTTCTTCCTTGCTGCAATTTTAAAACCATCAAAGCGTTTACCACAGAAGTACCCAGAAGTAGTCGTACCAAGTCTTCGGTACCATTTGATCCCTTTTCTAAGAAGGCATAAGAAACCATTTGGTCGAAATAATTTATACCACACTTTTCTTCATTGTATTCGACAACAGCTGTTGGTTTTCATGTTGCGAGCGAACGAAATGAGATCGTGCTTGAGATTCCTTTGGAAACACGTATGGCACCCAACGTGCCATTCGTACATTGTTGTTTATTTGGATGATGTTCTAATTGTTGCCTACTCCATAGATCGAGTTCTAAAAAGACCATACACCGTATTAAATACCCTCGTAAATGCCAGATTTTCATCTAATTCTTCTAAATGCTCTTTCCTAAACATATCGGTACTCTATTTGGAACATGTAATTCATAACGGAGAAGTCCGCCCCAATCCGGGTGGAATGCAAACCTTGAGTTCTTTACCTGAACCAACGACCGTCACACAGCATAGACAGTTCATAGGTTTAGTTTCTTACTTCCGAAAATTCGTCTCTAAATCTTCACAGGTAATGAAACCTCTATGCACACTTACTTTCGGTAACAAAAACATAACATGGACACATAAACACGAAAAGAGGAGGCAAAAGGCAACTTCCATCCGGACTGATGCTTTGGCGTTAACGATATTTGACCCTGATTATCCGATAGGATTACATACTGACGTTAGTTTGGATGTATATGGGGTTACTTTAACGCATAAGGTTGAAGCTAAAAACAGGGTAGTGAAATATTACAGAAAAGGAACTAACCTTGCGGAATCTAGGTATCATTCATATGGACTAGAGACGTTAGCAGTCGTTATACGCTGTTAAACATTTTCGCCACTATTTACATGATCGAGAATTTCTTGTCGTTACTGATTGTAATTCCTTAAAGTCATCTCTAGAAATGGTGTGAAATTAAATGACAGTGTTTACAGGTGGTGGGCTTGCTTACAAACTTTTACTTTTGACATTATGTATCAAGAAGGTAAACGAGAGGCTCACGTAGATTTCTTCTCGCGGAACCCCGTAGACTTAGATCACCGTATGATCAACAAAGTCGTAGAGAAGGAAATCAATCCGACCGAAATCTCCGAAGATTGGCTATTAGCGGGACAACGTTGCGACTCCCAAATTTCTGAGATCGTCAATAAATTGCAAAACGAGGAGCTCACGGAAAATATAGCGAATATGTATGAATTACGGTCCGGTAATTCCTTCATCGTAAGATACAGAGAAAAGGCAGACCTCTCCGCTTGCCCATTGTCCCAAGAGGTTTTAGGTGGTCCGTTATTAACCATGTGCACCAGTCCATTATGCACTTAGGTTGGGATAAAACGCTTGAGAAACTGTGCGAGTATTACTGGTTCGAAGGAATGACGAAAATATGTTCGTAAATTCGTAGAGAACCGTCATGCTTGTCAAGTTTCGAAGGCAAGTTCAGGTAAAATACAAGCTGAATTACGTCCTATACCTAAGACCAGCATACCCTGGCATACAGTTCACGTGGACATAGCGGGCAAACTAAGCGGTGAAAGTGATTCGAAAGAATATGTCATTGTTTTGGTCGACGTTTTTACTAAATTCGTATATCTGCATCATACTCGTAAAATAGATTCCCTTAGTATCGTTAAAACACTTAAGTATGCTATATTTTTATTCGGGAGTCCTCGCTGGATAATAGCAGACCGGGGAAGATGTTTTACAGGCAAAGAATTTCAAGACTTTGTAGAGATAAACATATTAAACTCCACTTAATGGCAACCGGTGCTAGCAGGGCCAACGGACAGGTAAAGCGTATTATGGGTACGCTAAAAAATACGTTCACAACAATAGAAACGACCGGGCGGTCCTGGCAAGACGCGATCGGTCAAACACAACTAGCTTTAAATTCTACCCCCAACCGCGTGACTAAGTCGAGCCCATTGGAACTGTTAATCGCTAAAACAGCGAGACCCTACGGCTTGTCCGTACCCGACAACATCGAAGAAAGAGAAGTAGATGTCTCCCACGTACGGCGACAGGCGATAAAAAATATAGAAGCAAGTGCCAAATACGATAAGGATAGGTTCGACAAAAATAAGGCTCAAGTAGTTAGGTTTAACCTTGGTGAGTTTGTGTTACGTAAAAACGAGGAAAGAAACCAAACGAAGCTAGATCCGAAATTCAGGGGTCCATTTAGGATAGCAGAGATTTTGGAAGGAGATAGGTACACCTTAGAAACCTTGGACGGCAAAAGATCATATAAGGACAGACATGACAGACTGAGGAAGATGCCAGACAGCAGCGTTCCCGCTGAGTTAGACGTCTACGATGATGACAACGACGGTGATAATAACGATGCAAGTTCACGGACCTCAGAGGATCATTAATACCACGTTGCGGCTGTGCATCCAGTGTGGTGCTCTGCGCCTTCGTAATATGTCCAGTGGGACATTCTGCGCCTTCGTAATATGTCCAGTGGGACATTCTGCGCCTTCGTAATATGTCCAGTGGGACATTCTGCGCCTTTGTAATACGTCCAGTGGGACATTCTGCGCCTTTGTAATACGTCCAGTAGGACACTCTGCGCCTTCGTAATACGCCCAGTGGGACACTCCGCGCCTTTGTAATACGTCCAGTGGGACATTCTGCGCCTTTGTAATACGTCCAGTGGGACACTCTGCGCCTTCGTAATACGCCCAACGTAGTAACACGATCCAACAATCTGAGACTCACCCGTGTACGGAATCGAAAATGATCTGTCGTGTCGTTACGGTCTGACTGATAACTCACGGAATGCAACTAGCACTTTGAATATAAATTATAACGCCACTAATTCTAGTTCTCTTTCATTTCCTTGCTTGTCAAACCCCTGAACAGAATCTCGTTGCCGAAATGGACCTTTGACTTATTTGGAACATTTAATTGAATGGTAAATAATATCAGCTACGTCGAGTCTAATGTAAAAAAAAAAAAAAAAAAAAAAAAAAAAAAAAAAAAAAAAAAAAAAAAAAAAAAAAAAATTTTTGCAATATTTTAGTTACACACGAGGACGTGTGATAGTCAGGATGGCCGTGTCGGAGATGAAAGGACATCGGAGTCCTCCCTTTGGAACCCCGGGAAAATCCCTTAACACCGTAGTCTAGATTCTATCATAGGCGTAATTAAACAATTGTCGTCTTTCGATCCGATTGTATTTGTTCAAGATTTGTGATAATGAGCTTGGGCTCGAGGCGATAGCCAGTCGCCGAACGTAGCCGCGGTCAAGGGATGAACGTTTTGCCTAACAAAGGTATGAAGTAATTCTATAGCTCTCCTTAAAAGAAATATCTCTGGCGACACATGACAGTAAACATTCCAACGGTCTCTGTCCCGTGGCCACACGCAGTTCCTATTCTTCGAGAAAGATGATTGCCAGATGTCGATGTCTCTCCACAGTACGTGATCAGCTAGCCCGAGGGCCGTTATAAACACTAATATCTAGTTACCTAAAGTCCTTCGAACAGATAAACAGTCTTTGTCCCAACTACGGGAAGATAGGGGAGATCTATTTCTTTCAACGAACGGCGTCTCCCACTAGCAACTTTCCCTCGAGGGCGGCTAGCATCTTTTTCTAACCACCGATATGGAGATTGACCAATTAGCAGCAACGCCAATTTCCCTCACCTTCTAAACGAAGGCTATCCTCGACGAATCCAAGAATCTCGTGTCCTTAGACACACCCCATCATAGTTTTCCTCTGCAGCATAATCGCGAAGGAAAGTCATTCTCTCTGGTGAAGTCGTATTAGCGAGTTACGTAACGTCTGCACGCTCGGTGGATATTCCACGTTTTAACAAAGAGTCCGACTTAGATTTTGTGAGCATGTTCATCCACCATCCCGTCGACCGCGGATTCGTTATTGAGCCTAGGATCATTGTCATTAGTTTCTCGAGTATCTAATTACCACGGTTCCTTGTCCAATCCTATAATAATCGTATCTGCACTAGTCAATGTCTTCTCTATTGCTTATCGACAATGCGTAAACCAAACGACGATTCGTTTCACGCCCCTAATCCTAATTGCAATGTAAACCCGACAAATTTATAACACTTAAGCCATTAATTTCTAACTTTTGAACTGTTATTTTATACATTTAGCCATTAATTTATAACATTTAAACTATTAATTTATATCATCTAAGCCATTAAATTATAACATTCAAGCTATTAATTTATAACATTTAAACTGTTAATTTATAACATTTAAACCATTAATTTACAGCATTTAATGTGTTATTTTATACATTTAAGCCATTAATTTATAACATTTAAGCTATTAATTTATAACATTTAAGCCATTAATTTCTAACTTTTGAACTGTTATTTTATACATATTGCCAATAATTTATAACATTTAAACTATTAATTTATATCATCTAAGCCATTAAATTATAACATTTAAGCTATTAATTTACAACATCTAAGCCACTAATTTACAATATTTAAACTATTAATTTATATCATCTAAGCCATTAATTTATAATATTTAAGCCATTAATCTAAAACAATTCCTCCATTAATTCTTAACAACTATACCAATAATTTATAACCACATTCTCCCATTAATTCAAAGTAATTGTGCTCTTAATTTATAACAGTTGTACCATTAATCGGAAGCAACTCTACATTCATTGATTTAAATCAGTACCATCAATGTGAGTGAATTAATGATTTATATTATATTATTTTATTAACGAAATCTTTCAGGTCCCTGGATTGCTATTTTATTTCTATATAGCATTATTTTTTAATTTTAAATACAGTACTTAATTTCTCATTTCACTATATTGTATAAAAGCAGTGGTAACGCAGAGTGTAATTTTAAGATGTAATTTTCCATGTCTGCTAAAAACCAAGGAAACAACACCATATTCATGGAATCAAGGAAGCAAGTGTAGTTTAACCGAAGGCAACGACATCTTATCTGTAGCTGCACATGAGTCATAGGACATTTCAAATAGTGTTGTTGTTTTGCCTCGGAGTACCAAAACCGTTAGATTACAAGTAATTTAAAAACAAATAAACTCCGGACAAAACAATGCCGCCGCTACAATGTCGCTTTATTATAAAATAATTTTACATCTCTGCTTCCAATGCGTAAAAACTCATATGTAAATGGGACCCGAGCGTAGTTACCTCCTCGTGGTGGGTCCCGGTAATTGGTATCGTTTTCCAAATAATAATACACCAAGTACTATTTCGAATATTAGTATTATTATTCGAAAACGATATCAAGCTAAAAACTACTTGAATATAGTCTGGTCTTGATCACCCAAAATAGTTTTGGTGATCTAAACTGGACTAATACCCCCCCGCGGGGGCAACGTGGGACATCGTGGGACATCGCAGGACACCGTGGGATGCGAGCGTATTAGCTCTAATTAATCATAAGATAGATACCTATGTTATGTACATTGTAAGCTCATTCTGTACAAAGATACTTATCTATCTTGGAACGACAAATAAAGATCTCGTCTCTCTTGATCCCCTCGCTTACCATACTGGAAAAATTGTTCCCACGATATATCGGTTCGCGATCACTCAGTTCTTTCAAACTGTCGCGTGGCGTACTCGCTCGCGTGTATTTCGGGTGCGTGCGGGTCAATGTGCTCTAGACAACTCTTCGGATTCGTAAGTCGCCCAAGGACAGCTCTGTCTTGGTGACTGCTCAACGTTTGCATCGGATCACGGGAGTTGTCGTCGTGCCGGTGATGCTTGCTAATCTGTTGGGGATTCAGTCGTGGATCTGCAGTCCTGTCCGATTGGTACTTCGGTACTCGGTCAGGGACCAGCAATTTCACGTCCTCCGTAATCCTGTTCGGCCCCGCGGGAGTGGCCCCCACTGTTCAGTTGAGGTATTGCCTTCGTAATCCTGTTCAGCGGTCCCTCCCTGTGAGTGGACCCCACTGTTCAGTTGGGGCCTCTTGCCTTCGTAATCCTGTTCAGCGGTCCCTCCCCGGGTTCCACTTGTTCAGTTGGAGTGTGTCAAGTTGCTGGCCTATGTGCTGGTTCCACGGCTGAATTACTAGTGGATCACTGGCATCACCTGTCGGCGCCATCGACCGCGACTCGTGTAAGTTTCGAACGGCGAAACAGGAATCGAGTTACGGCCAATTCTTAGGCTTTCCGTTGAACCTCGGGGTTATCTCGTGTACGGGGGTACGTCGCGTAGGTTTGTTAGTTCTTTCGAGAGTTCGCGATCTCGTCCGTTTCGGGACAGTGTCAGTAGCTTCATCTTCTTCTTTTCGCTCCAAGTTAGATAAATGTGTCTTTGATACCGAATGTTGCCAGTAGGGATGCGAATTATTGTTTATTTGTACTGATCGATGTAATCGTTGTATGGGAGATAGATGATGCGTTACGTATGCCTTGTTCTACGTTTGTAAAGATTCATGTTAGCGCTGCGTTGGAGATATGTGTTTCGCAGTTAGACTACGAAACAACTATTTCTTTACGCAGGCCCATGGTCAAGTAGTGTCAAAACTGGACATTCTGCCAATAGGTTGAATGTCGAGATCGATGTGTAGTGTTAAATAACCCATGGGCGGGTCTCGTGCAAAAATTAATCAGTCGATTAATCTTTGGAAAACGATACCAAGCCAAGAACTACGCAACAGTCCAGTTTGGATCAACAAAAGCCCCTAAGATCATTTTGGATGATCTACACTGGACTGCACTATTAATTTATAACATTTAAGCCATTAATTTACAATATTTACGTCATGAATTTACAACAATAAGTCACAAATTCATAACATTTAAGCTATTAATTTTTACATTTATACCATTAATTCCTAACACTCAAACTATTAATTTATAACACTTAAGCTATTAATTTATAACATTTAAGCAAATAATTAACAACGATTAAACTATTAATTTATAACAATTGAAACAATAATTGACACATTTAAAACATTAATTTATAAGAATCAAACCATTCCTCGAGGAATCATTAAGTCTCGCGCTAATAGCCCATTACATCGATAGATTTAACGAAGAAATACGTAACCGCGATTACAACCAATTAGATCATATTATTTGCTACATAATTAATAACTGTATCACGTACAGCGATGCAGGCGGTATTGAAGAAATAAAGCCATTTTATGTTACAACTATAACGAGTAAATTTAATCGTTTAACTTGTGAAGAATTAAAAAGGTACCTGACTTCTAAATAAGCATTAAATAAGAATCTTAAATATCGCAAACAGTGATGTAGGTGTTACTCAAGAAAAAAGAACGTTTTATTTTTTAATTAGCACGAGTAAATGAACGAATATCGATAATATAATATAACGCTTAATATGAATTTTATCTCTCTGATTATTTAATAGCTTAACTTATTTCACAGTAACGTCATCGACTGCACTTAGGCTCTTTTCCCTTTTTGTCCAAACTAATCGATAGTCGAAAACTAGTATCATGTAGGTGTGAATATAGTCTTAGTTTGTAGAAACTATTAAAATGATAAAAATGGATATCGTATTAAATCGTAAAAGATGCCAATTTACGATAAAAATTAAGAAATCGTTCAATTTGATTTTGTTACAATGGAAAAACCGTCTCCTGCTATGTCAAAAAATCGTTACCGTTTGATTAACAAACCGACGCCTTGTTATGTTATATAAGGAACACGGAGGTCGCGCGCGAGCTCTTTTGTGCCTGAAATTCCGGAGAGTGAACATCGAAGAAGAACATAAATATCAGGTAAGTAAGAAAAAATATCAAACAACAACATTGTAACTAGTAATTTATAACGTCTAAACCAATAATTTACAACACTTAAGCTATTAATTTATAACATTCAAGCCATTAATTTATAACATTTAAGGAATTAATTTATAACGTCTAAACTATTAATTTATAACATTTATGCTATTAATTTATAACATTTAAGCCATTAATTTCCTACTTTTGAACTGTTATTTTATACATTTAGCCATTAATTTATAACATTTAAACTATTAATTTATATCATCTAAGCCATTAAATTATAACATTCAAGCTATTAATTTATAACATTTAAACTGTTAATTTATAACATTTAAACCATTAATTTACAGCATTTAATGTGTTATTTTATACATTTAAGCCATTAATTTATAACATTTAAGCTATTAATTTATAACATTTAAGCCATTAATTTCTAACTTTTGAACTGTTATTTTATACATTTTGCCAATAATTTATAACATTTAAACTATTAATTTATATCATCTAAGCCATTAAATTATAACATTTAAGCTATTAATTTACAACATCTAAGCCACTAATTTACAATATTTAAACTATTAATTTATATCATCTAAGCCATTAATTTATAATATTTAAGCCATTAATCTAAAACAATTCCTCCATTAATTCTTAACAACTATACCAATAATTTATAACCATATTCTCCCATTAATTCAAAGTAATTGTGCTCTTAATTTATAACAGTTGTACCATTAATCGGAAGCAACTCTACATTCATTGATTTAAATCAGTACCATCAATGTGAGTGAATTAATGATTTATATTGTATTATTTTATTAACGAAATCTTTCAGGTCCCTGGATTGCTATTTTATTTCTATATAGCATTATTTTTTAATTTTAAATACAGTACTTAATTTCTCATTTCACTATTTTGTATAAAAGCAGTGGTAACGCAGAGTGTAATTTTAAGATGTAATTTTCCATGTCTGCTAAAAACCAAGGAAACAACACCATATTCATGGAATCAAGGAAGCAAGTGTAGTTTAACCGAAGGCAACAACATCTTATCTGTAGCTGCACATGAGTCATAGGACATTTCAAATAGTGTTGTTGTTTTGCCTCGGAGTACCAAAACCGTTAGATTACAAGTAATTTAAAAACAAATAAACTCCGGACAAAACAATGCCGCCGCTACAATGTCGCTTTATTATAAAATAATTTTACATCTCTGCTTCCAATGCGTAAAAACTCATATGTAAATGGGACCCGAGCGTAGTTACCTCCTCGTGGTGGGTCCCGGTAATTGGTATCGTTTTCCAAATAATAATACACCAAGTACTATTTCGAATATTAGTATTATTATTCGAAAACGATATCAAGCTAAAAACTACTTGAATATAGTCTGGTCTTGATCACCCAAAATAGTTTTGGTGATCTAAACTGAACTAATACCCCCCCGCGGGGGCAACGTGGGACATCGTGGGACATCGCAGGACACCGTGGGATGCGAGCGTATTAGCTCTAATTAATCATAAGATAGATACCTATGTTATGTACATTGTAAGCTCATTCTGTACAAAGATACTTATCTATCTTGGAACGACAAATAAAGATCTCGTCTCTCTTGATCCCCTCGCTTACCATACTGGAAAAATTGTTCCCACGATATATCGGTTCGCGATCACTCAGTTCTTTCAAACTGTCGCGTGGCGTACTCGCTCGCGTGTATTTCGGGTGCGTGCGGGTCAATGTGCTCTAGACAACTCTTCGGATTCGTAAGTCGCCCAAGGACAGCTCTGTCTTGGTGACTGCTCAACGTTTGCATCGGATCACGGGAGTTGTCGTCGTGCCGGTGATGCTTGCTAATCTGTTGGGGATTCAGTCGTGGATCTGCAGTCCTGTCCGATTGGTACTTCTTTACTCGGTCAGGGACCAGCAATTTCACGTCCTCCGTAATCCTGTTCGGCCCCGCGGGAGTGGACCCCACTGTTCAGTTGAGGTATTGCCTTCGTAATCCTGTTCAGCGGTCCCTCCCCGTGAGTGGACCCCACTGTTCAGTTGGGGCCTCGTGCCTTGGTAATCCTGTTCAGCGGTCCCTCCCTGTGAGTGGACCCCACTGTTCAGTTGGGGCCTCTTGCCTTCGTAATCCTGTTCAGCGGTCCCTCCCCGGGTTCCACTTGTTCAGTTGGAGTGTGTCAAGTTGCTGGCCTATGTGCTGGATCCACGGCTGAATTACTAGTGGATCACTGGCATCATCTGTCGGCGCCATCGACCGCGACTCGTGTAAGTTTCGAACGGCGAAACAGGAATCGAGTTACGGCCAATTCTTGGGCTTTCCGTTGAACCTCGGGGTTATCTCGTGTACGGGGGTACGTCGCGTAGGTTTGTTAGTTCTTTCGAGAGATCGCGATCTCGTCCGTTTCGGGACAGTGTCAGTAGCTATAACATTTAAGCAATCAATTTATAACATTTAAACTATTAATTTCTAACATTTAAGCCATTAATTTCTAACATTTAAGCAATTAATTGACAACATCTGAGCCACTAATTTACAACATTTAAACTGTTGTTTTATACATTTAAGCTATTATTTTATAACATTTAAGCTATTAATTAACAACATCTAAGCCATTAATTTACAACATTTAAAGTGTTATTTTATACATTTAAGCTATTAATTTATAACATTTAAGCTATTAATTTATAACATTTAAGCCATTAATTTCTAACTTTTGAACTGTTATTTTATACATTTAGCCATTAATTTATAACATTTAAACTATCAATTTATATCATCTAAGCCATTAAATTATAACATTTAAGCTATTAATTTACAACATCTAAGCCACTAATTTACAATATTTAAACTATTAATTTATATCATCTAAGCCATTAATTTATAATATTTAAGCCATTAATCTAAAACAATTCCTCCATTAATTCTTAACAACTATACCAATAATTTATAACCATATTCTCCCATTAATTCAAAGTAATTGTGCTCTTAATTTATAACAGTTGTACCATTAATCGGAAGCAACTCTACATTCATTGATTTAAATCAGTACCATCAATGTGAGTGAATTAATGATTTATATTGTATTATTTTATTAACGAAATCTTTCAGGTCCCTGGATTGCTATTTTATTTCTATATACCATTATTTTTTAATTTTAAATACAGTACTTAATTTCTCATTTCACTATTTTGTATAAAAGCAGTGGTAACGCAGATTGTAATTTTAAGATGTAATTTTCCATGTCTGCTAAAGACCAAGGAAACAACACCATATTCATGGAATCAAGGAAGCAAGTGTAGTTTAACCGAAGGCAACGACATCTTATCTGTAGCTGCACATGAGTCATAGGACATTTCAAATAGTGTTGTTGTTTTGCCTCGGAGTACCAAAACCGTTAGATTACAAGTAATTTAAAAACAAATAAACTCCGGACAAAACAATGCCGCCGCTACAATGTCGCTTTATTATAAAATAATTTTACATCTCTGCTTCCAATGCGTAAAAACTCATATGTAAATGGGACCCGAGCGTAGTTACCTCCTCGTGGTGGGTCCCGGTAATTGGTATCGTTTTCCAAATAATAATACACCAAGTACTATTTCGAATATTAGTATTATTATTCGAAAACGATATCAAGCTAAAAACTACTTGAATATAGTCTGGTCTTGATCACCCAAAATAGTTTTGGTGATCTAAACTGGACTAATACCCCCCCGCGGGGGCAACGTGGGACATCGTGGGACATCGCAGGACACCGTGGGATGCGAGCGTATTAGCTCTAATTAATCATAAGATAGATACCTATGTTATGTACATTGTAAGCTCATTCTGTACAAAGATACTTATCTATCTTGGAACGACAAATAAAGATCTCGTCTCTCTTGATCCCCTCGCTTACCATACTGGAAAAATTGTTCCCACGATATATCGGTTCGCGATCACTCAGTTCTTTCAAACTGTCGCGTGGCGTACTCGCTCGCGTGTATTTCGGGTGCGTGCGGGTCAATGTGCTCTAGACAACTCTTCGGATTCGTAAGTCGCCCAAGGACAGCTCTGTCTTGGTGACTGCTCAACGTTTGCATCGGATCACGGGAGTTGTCGTCGTGCCGGTGATGCTTGCTAATCTGTTGGGGATTCAGTCGTGGATCTGCAGTCCTGTCCGATTGGTACTTCGGTACTCGGTCAGGGACCAGCAATTTCACGTCCTCCGTAATCCTGTTCTGCGGGAGTGGACCCCACTGTTCAGTTGAGGTATTGCCTTCGTAATCCTGTTCAGCGGTCCCTCCCCGTGAGTGGACCCCACTGTTCAGTTGGGGCCTCGTGCCTTGGTAATCCTGTTCAGCGGTCCCTCCCTGTGAGTGGACCCCACTGTTCAGTTGGGGCCTCTTGCCTTCGTAATCCTGTTCAGCGGTCCCTCCCCGGGTTCCACTTGTTCAGTTGGAGTGTGTCAAGTTGCTGGCCTATGTGCTGGATCCACGGCTGAATTAGTAGTGGATCACTGGCATCATCTGTCGGCGCCATCGACCGCGACTCGTGTAAGTTTCGAACGGCGAAACAGGAATCGAGTTACGGCCAATTCTTGGGCTTTCCGTTGAACCTCGGGGTTATCTCGTGTACGGGGGTACGTCGCGTAGGTTTGTTAGTTCTTTCGAGAGATCGCGATCTCGTCCGTTTCGGGACAGTGTCAGTAGCTTCATCTTCTTCTTTTCGCTCCAAGTTAGATAAATGTGTCTTTGATACCGAATGTTGCCAGTAGGGATGCGAATTATTGTTTATTTTTACTGATCGATGTAATCGTTGTGTGGGAGATAGATGATGCGTTACGTATGCCTTGTTCTACGTTTGTAAAGATTCATGTTAGCGCTGCGTTGGAGATATGTGTTTCGCAGTTAGACTACGAAACAACTATTTCTTTACGCAGGCCCATGGTCAAGTAGTGTCAAAACTGGACATTCTGCCAATAGGTTGAATGTCGAGATCGATGTGTAGTGTTAAATAACCCATGGGCGGGTCTCGTGCGTAGTCACGTCCTCGTGGTGAGACCTGGTAATTGGCATCGTTTTCCAAAAATTAATCAGTCGATTAATCTTTGGAAAACGATACCAAGCCAAGAACTACGCAACAGTCCAGTTTGGATCAACAAAAGCCCCTAAGATCATTTTGGATGATCTACACTGGACTGCATTATTAATTTATAACATTTAAGCCATTAATTTACAATATTTACGTCATGAATTTACAACAATAAGTCACAAATTCATAACATTTAAGCTATTAATTTTTACATTTATACCATTAATTCCTAACACTCAAACTATTAATTTATAACACTTAAGCTATTAATTTGTAACATTTAAGCAAATAATTAACAACGATTAAACTATTAATTTATAACAATTCAAACAATAATTGGCACATTTAAAACATTAATTTATAAGAATCAAACCATTCCTTGAGGAATCAGTAAGTCTCGCGCTAATAGCCCAATACATCGATAGATTTAACGAAGAAATACGTAACCGCGATTACAACCAATTAGATCATATTATTTGCTACATAATTAATAACTGTATCACGTACAGCGATGCAGGCGGTATTGAAGAAATAAAGCCATTTTATGTTACAACTATAACGAGTAAATTTAATCGTTTAACTTGTGAAGAATTAAAAAGGTACCTGACATCTAAATAAGCATTAAATAAGAATCTTAAATATCGCAAACAGTGATGTAGGTGTTACTCAAGAAAAAAGAACGTTTTATTTTTTAATTAGCACGAGTAAATGAACGAATATCGATAATATAATATAACGCTTAATATGAATTTTATCTGTCTGATTATTTAATAGCTTAACTTATTTCACAGTAACGTCATCGACTGCACTTAGGCTCTTTTCCCTTTTTGTCCAAACTAATCGATAGTCGAAAACTAGTATCATGTAGGTGTGAATATAGTCTTAGTTTGTAGAAACTATTAAAATGATAAAAATGGATATCGTATTAAATCGTAAAAGATGCCAATTTACGATAAAAATTAAGAAATCGTTCAATTTGATTTTGTTACAATGGAAAAACCGTCTCCTGCTATGTCAAAAAATCGTTACCGTTTGATTAACAAACCGACGCCTTGTTATGTTATATAAGGAACACGGAGGTCGCGCGCGAGCTCTTTTGTGCCTGAAATTCCGGAGAGTGAACATCGAAGAAGAACATAAATATCAGGTAAGCAAGAAAAAATATCAAACAACAACATTGTAACTAGTAATTTATAACGTCTAAACCATTAATTTACAACACTTAAGCTATTAATTTATAACATTCAAGCGATTAATTTATAACATTTAAGGAATTAATTTATAACGTCTAAACTATTAATTTATAACATTTATGCTATTAATTTATAACATTTAAGCCATTAATTTCTAACTTTTGAACTGTTATTTTATACATTTAGCCATTAATTTATAACATTTAAACTATTAATTTATATCATCTAAGCCATTAAATTATAACATTCAAGCTATTAATTTATAACATTTAAACTGTTAATTTATAACATTTAAACCATTAATTTACAGCATTTAATGTGTTATTTTATACATTTAAGCCATTAATTTATAACATTTAAGCTATTAATTTATAACATTTAAGCCATTAATTTCTAACTTTTGAACTGTTATTTTATACATTTTGCCAATAATTTATAACATTTAAACTATTAATTTATATGATCTAAGCCATTAAATTATAACATTTAAGCTATTAATTTACAACATCTAAGCCACTAATTTACAATATTTAAACTATTAATTTATATCATCTAAGCCATTAATTTATAATATTTAAGCCATTGATCTAAAACAATTCCTCCATTAATTCTTAACAACTATACCAATAATTTATAACCATATTCTCCCATTAATTCAAAGTAATTGTGCTCTTAATTTATAACAGTTGTACCATTAATCGGAAGCAACTCTACATTCATTGATTTAAATCAGTACCATCAATGTGAGTGAATTAATGATTTATATTGTATTATTTTATTAACGAAATCTTTCAGGTCCCTGGATTGCTATTTTATTTTTATATAGCATTATTTTTTAATTTTAAATACAGTACTTAATTTCTCATTTCACTATTTTGTATCAAAGCAGTGGTAACGCAGAGTGTAATTTTAAGATGTAATTTTCCATGTCTGCTAAAAACCAAGGAAACAACACCATATTCATGGAATCAAGGAAGCAAGTGTAGTTTAACCGAAGGCAACGACATCTTATCTGTAGCTGCACATGAGTCATAGGACATTTTAAATAGTTTTGTTGTTTTGCCTCGGAGTACCAAAACCGTTAGATTACAAGTAATTTAAAAACAAATAAACTCCGGACAAAACAATGCCGCCGCTACAATGTCGCTTTATTATAAAATAATTTTACATCTCTGCTTCCAATGCGTAAAAACTCATATGTAAATGGGACCCGAGCGTAGTTACCTCCTCGTGGTGGGTCCCGGTAATTGGTATCGTTTTCCAAATAATAATACACCAAGTACTATTTCGAATATTAGTATTATTATTCGAAAACGATATCAAGCTAAAAACTACTTGAATATAGTCTGGTCTTGATCACCCAAAATAGTTTTGGTGATCTAAACTGGACTAATACCCCCCCGCGGGGGCAACGTGGGACATCGTGGGACATCGCAGGACACCGTGGGATGCGAGCGTATTAGCTTTAATTAATCATAAGATAGATACCTATGTTATGTACATTGTAAGCTCATTCTGTACAAAGATACTTATCTATCTTGGAACGACAAATAAAGGTCTCGTCTCTCTTGATCCCCTCGCTTACCATACTGGAAAAATTGTTCCCACGATATATCGGTTCGCGATCACTCAGTTCTTTCAAACTGTCGCGTGGCGTACTCGCTCGCGTGTATTTCGGGTGCGTGCGGGTCAATGTGCTCTAGACAACTCTTCGGATTCGTAAGTCGCCCAAGGACAGCTCTGTCTTGGTGACTGCTCAACGTTTGCATCGGATCACGGGAGTTGTCGTCGTGCCGGTGATGCTTGCTAATCTGTTGGGGATTCAGTCGTGGATCTGCAGTCCTGTCCGATTGGTACTTCGGTACTCGGTCAGGGACCAGCAATTTCACGTCCTCCGTAATCCTGTTCGGCCCCGCGGGAGTGGACCCCACTGTTCAGTTGAGGTATTGCCTTCGTAATCCTGTTCAGCGGTCCCTCCCCGTGAGTGGACCCCACTGTTCAGTTGGGGCCTCGTGCCTTGGTAATCCTGTTCAGCGGTCCCTCCCTGTGAGTGGACCCCACTGTTCAGTTGGGGCCTTTTGCCTTCGTAATCCTGTTCAGCGGTCCCTCCCCGGGTTCCACTTGTTCAGTTGGAGTGTGTCAAGTTGCTGGCCTATGTGCTGGATCCACGGCTGAATTACTAGTGGATCACTGGCATCATCTGTCGGCGCCATCGACCGCGACTCGTGTAAGTTTCGAACGGCGAAACAGGAATCGAGTTACGGCCAATTCTTGGGCTTTCCGTTGAACCTCGGGGTTATCTCGTGTACGGGGGTACGTCGCGTAGGTTTGTTAGTTCTTTCGAGAGATCGCGATCTCGTCCGTTTCGGGACAGTGTCAGTAGCTTCATTTTCTTCTTTTCGCTCCAAGTTAGATAAATGTGTCTTTGATACCGAATGTTGCCAGTAGGGATGCGAATTATTGTTTATTTGTACTGATCGATGTAATCGTTGTGTGGGAGATAGATGATGCGTTACGTATGCCTTGTTCTACATTTGTAAAGATTCATGTTAGCGCTGCGTTGGAGATATGTGTTTCGCAGTTAGACTACGAAACAACTATTTCTTTACGCAGGCCCATGGTCAAGTAGTGTCAAAACTGGACATTCTGCCAATAGGTTGAATGTCGAGATCGATGTGTAGTGTTAAATAACCCATGGGCGGGTCTCGTGCGTAGTCACCTCCTCGTGGTGAGACCTGGTAATTGGCATCGTTTTCCAAAAATTAATCAGTCGATTAATCTTTGGAAAACGATACCAAGCCAAGAACTACGCAACAGTCCAGTTTGGATCAACAAAAGCCCCTAAGATCATTTTGGATGATCTACACTGGACTGCACTATTAATTTATAACATTTAAGCCATTAATTTACAATATTTACGTCATGAATTTACAACAATAAGTCACAAATTCATAACATTTAAGCTATTAATTTTTACATTTATACCATTAATTCCTAACACTCAAACTATTAATTTATAACACTTAAGCTATTAATTTATAACATTTAAGCAAATGATTAACAACGATTAAACTATTAATTTATAACAATTGAAACAATAATTGGCACATTTAAAACATTAATTTATAAGAATCAAGCCATTCCTCGAGGAATCAGCAAGTCTCGCGCTAATAGCCCAATACATCGATAGATTTAACGAAGAAATACGTAACCGCGATTACAACCAATTAGATCATATTATTTGCTACATAATTAATTACTGTATCACGTACAGCGATGCAGGCGGTATTGAAGAAATAATGCCATATTATGTTACAACTATAACGAGTAAATTTAATCGTATAACTTGTGAAGAATTAAAAAGGTACCTGACTTCTAAATAAGCATTAAATAAGAATCTTAAATATCGCAAACAGTGATGTAGGTGTTACTCAAGAAAAAAGAACGTTTTATTTTTTAATTAGCACGAGTAAATGAACGAATATCGATAATATAATATAACGCTTAATATGAATTTTATCTCTCTGATTATTTAATAGCTTAACTTATTTCACAGTAACGTCATCGACTGCACTTAGGCTCTTTTCCCTTTTTGTCCAAACTAATCGATAGTCGAAAACTAGTATCATGTAGGTGTGAATATAGTCTTAGTTTGTAGAAACTATTAAAATGATAAAAATGGATATCGCATTAAATCGTAAAAGATGCCAATTTACGATAAAAATTAAGAAATCGTTCAATTTGATTTTGTTACAATGGAAAAACCGTCTCCTGCTATGTCAAAAAATCGTTACCGTTTGATTAACAAACCGACGCCTTGTTATGTTATATAAGGAACACGGAGGTCGCGCGCGAGCTCTTTTGTGCCTGAAATTCCGGAGAGTGAACATCGAAGAAGAACATAAATATCAGGTAAGTAAGAAAAAATATCAAACAACAACATTGTAACTAGTAATTTATAACGTCTAAACCATTAATTTACATCACTTAAGCTATTAATTTATAACATTCAAGCCATTAATTTATAACATTTAAGGAATTAATTTATAACGTCTAAACTATTAATTTATAACATTTATGCTATTAATTTATAACATTTAAGCTATTAATTTCTAACTTTTGAACTGTTATTTTATACATTTAGCCATTAATTTATAACATTTAAACTATTAATTTATATCATCTAAGCCATTAAATTATAACATTCAAGCTATTAATTTATAACATTTAAACCATTCATTTACAGCATTTAAAGTGTTATTTTACACATTTAAGCCATTAATTTATAACATTTAAGCAATCAATTTATAACATTTAAACTATTAATTTCTAACATTTAAGCCATTAATTTCTAACATTTAAGCAATTAATTGACAACATCTGAGCCACTAATTTACAACATTTAAACTGTTGTTTTATACATTTAAGCTATTATTTTATAACATTTAAGCTATTAATTAACAACATCTAAGCCATTAATTTACAACATTTAAAGTGTTATTTTATACATTTAAGCTATTAATTTATAACATTTAAGCTATTAATTTATAACATTTAAGCCATTAATTTCTAACTTTTGAACTGTTATTTTATACATTTAGCCATTAATTTATAACATTTAAACTATCAATTTATATCATCTAAGCCATTAAATTATAACATTTAAGCTATTAATTTACAACATCTAAGCCACTAATTTACAATATTTAAACTATTAATTTATATCATCTAAGCCATTAATTTATAATATTTTTAAGCCATTAATCTAAAACAATTCCTCCATTAATTCTTAACAACTATACCAATAATTTATAACCATATTCTCCCATATTCAAAGTAATTGTGCTCTTAATTTATAACAGTTGTACCATTAATCGGAAGCAACTCTACATTCATTGATTTAAATCAGTACCATCAATGTGAGTGAATTAATGATTTATATTGTATTATTTTATTAACGAAATCTTTCAGGTCCCTGGATTGCTATTTTATTTCTATATACCATTATTTTTTAATTTTAAATACAGTACTTAATTTCTCATTTCACTATTTTGTATAAAAGCAGTGGTAACGCAGATTGTAATTTTAAGATGTAATTTTCCATGTCTGCTAAAGACCAAGGAAACAACACCATATTCATGGAATCAAGGAAGCAAGTGTAGTTTAACCGAAGGCAACGACATCTTATCTGTAGCTGCACATGAGTCATAGGACATTTCAAATAGTGTTGTTGTTTTGCCTCGGAGTACCAAAACCGTTAGATTACAAGTAATTTAAAAACAAATAAACTCCGGACAAAACAATGCCGCCGCTACAATGTCGCTTTATTATAAAATAATTTTACATCTCTGCTTCCAATGCGTAAAAACTCATATGTAAATGGGACCCGAGCGTAGTTACCTCCTCGTGGTGGGTCCCGGTAATTGGTATCGTTTTCCAAATAATAATACACCAAGTACTATTTCGAATATTAGTATTATTATTCGAAAACGATATCAAGCTAAAAACTACTTGAATATAGTCTGGTCTTGATCACCCAAAATAGTTTTGGTGATCTAAACTGGACTAATACCCCCCCGCGGGGGCAACGTGGGACATCGTGGGACATCGCAGGACACCGTGGGATGCGAGCGTATTAGCTCTAATTAATCATAAGATAGATACCTATGTTATGTACATTGTAAGCTCATTCTGTACAAAGATACTTATCTATCTTGGAACGACAAATAAAGATCTCGTCTCTCTTGATCCCCTCGCTTACCATACTGGAAAAATTGTTCCCACGATATATCGGTTCGCGATCACTCAGTTCTTTCAAACTGTCGCGTGGCGTACTCGCTCGCGTGTATTTCGGGTGCGTGCGGGTCAATGTGCTCTAGACAACTCTTCGGATTCGTAAGTCGCCCAAGGACAGCTCTGTCTTGGTGACTGCTCAACGTTTGCATCGGATCACGGGAGTTGTCGTCGTGCCGGTGATGCTTGCTAATCTGTTGGGGATTCAGTCGTGGATCTGCAGTCCTGTCCGATTGGTACTTCGGTACTCGGTCAGGGACCAGCAATTTCACGTCCTCCGTAATCCTGTTCGGCCCCGCGGGAGTGGACCCCACTGTTCAGTTGAGGTATTGCCTTCGTAATCCTGTTCAGCGGTCCCTCCCCGTGAGTGGACCCCACTGTTCAGTTGGGGCCCCGTGCCTTGGTAATCCTGTTCAGCGGTCCCTCCCTGTGAGTGGACCCCACTGTTCAGTTGGGGCCTCTTGCCTTCGTAATCCTGTTCAGCGGTCCCTCCCCGGGTTCCACTTGTTCAGTTGGAGTGTGTCAAGTTGCTGGCCTATGTGCTGGATCCACGGCTGAATTACTAGTGGATCACTGGCATCACCTGTCGGCGCCATCGACCGCGACTCGTGTAAGTTTCGAACGGCGAAACAGGAATCGAGTTACGGCCAATTCTTAGGCTTTCCGTTGAACCTCGGGGTTATCTCGTGTACGGGGGTACGTCGCGTAGGTTTGTTAGTTCTTTCGAGAGTTCGCGATCTCGTCCGTTTCGGGACAGTGTCAGTAGCTTCATCTTCTTCTTTTCGTTCCAAGTTAGATAAATGTGTCTTTGATACCGAATGTTGCCAGTAGGGATGCGAATTATTGTATATTTGTACTGATCGATGTAATCGTTGTATGGGAGATAGATGATGCGTTACGTATGCCTTGTTCTACGTTTGTAAAGATTCATGTTAGCGCTGCGTTGGAGATATGTGTTTCGCAGTTAGACTACGAAACAACTATTTCATTACGCAGGCCCATGGTCAAGTAGTGTCAAAACTGGACATTCTGCCAATAGGTTGAATGTCGAGATCGATGTGTAGTGTTAAATAACCCATGGGCGGGTCTCGTGCGTAGTCACCTCCTCGTGGTGAGACCTGGTAATTGGCATCGTTTTCCAAAAATTAATCAGTCGATTAATCTTTGGAAAACGATACCAAGCCAAGAACTACGCAACAGTCCAGTTTGGATCAACAAAAGCCCCTAAGATCATTTTGGATGATCTACACTGGACTGCACTATTAATTTATAACATTTAAGCCATTAATTTACAATATTTACGTCATGAATTTACAACAATAAGTCACAAATTCATAACATTTAAGCTATTAATTTTTACATTTATACCATTTATTCCTAACACTCAAACTATTAATTTATAACACTTAAGCTATTAATTTATAACATTTAAGCAAATAATTAACAACGATTAAACTATTAATTTATAACAATTGAAACAATAATTGGCACATTTAAAACATTAATTTAAAAGAATCAAACCATTCCTCGAGGAATCAGTAAGTCTCGCGCTAATAGCCCAATTCATCGATAGATTTAACGAAGAAATACGTAAC